>NC_056740.1:101673014-101880514 GCF_019279795.1 Protopterus annectens
TGCTAGGCAGAGAATAGCCTGAGAATGGAGATTTAAACAGCAAGAGAGTTTTGAAAACCTTAGAAAACTAGTTACTGAAGCTCCAACATAAAAATGTTATGATGTGAATAAACTAGTTGTCTTACAAGTAGATGCCACTCAAAATGGTACAGAGCTGTGATCTTACAAGAGAACAGTTAATTGTTGCTATTGAGTCAATAGCATTTATAGATTCATGAAAGATGCATGATCACATCAAAAAGAAATAATTACCCATAATATGTAGATGTCAGCAATTCCCTGAATATGTCTATAGTAAAGAAGCTCTTATGGAAATAGAACATAGACTCTTCTAAAGCATCCTTTGTAAAGTCTTTATGGAACACTGCTACTATTGCAAATAATGTTATTAAACCTACATAAGTGTCATCTGAAAATAAGATACAGATCAGACAAGGAATTCTACATAGCAGATATGTTGCATAAAGTATATTCCTCTCTAGAAAACATCTCTAGAAGTGAATTAGAGATTCATTGGTTAATACTGCTATGAATATATATGTCATTTGTGGATCATCTTTACCCTCATTGCATGTTTGGACTGAAAATATAACTTTGTAGTAACTGAAGATTTCAATCTCAACCAGAAAATCCATACTATAGCTAAAAGTGAATAATATTGCCACCTACTATAAGCTTTCACAACCAATAAATCAATGTATTTGGCCATACTCTCAAACAGGCAACAACACCTTCATTGATATAAGACTAATAAACATGCTTAATCATTGTGTTTATGTTGCAGTTTTCTAAGATACAGGTAGTAACCACTGTCCTGTCTCTTTATCATGGCTTTCTAAACTGCCTAAAACCCTCCTGTAGTTTCTCTCTCAAGTTACCTTCCACATACAAAAGATTTAAGCATGCTAAACCAACTCAGTCTAACAGATTGTTTCCCCTTTATCCTGTGAAAGAAACCACAGCAGCCTTCATGTTCTTATAGAAAATGACATGGAATTCAAAATCAGACCTGTCCACTTCAAAAAAGTCAATACAGAGACAACTTTTACCATGGCTTAATGCAATTGTTAAACAGAAAAAAGTGACATAAAGACCATTTATGGCATTTTTGGAATGTCACTGCTACGAACTGCTCAAGGAGTCTAAACGTAGTATCAGGAGTAACATTAAAACACTACAATCACTTCTTGCTGGCAGTCTGAGACTGTGCTAGCAGAATCTGAAGTTCTTCATAGGAGCCATTACCAATGCTATCTCTAACTCGCGGGATACTACCCTCAAAAACTGATAGACAACTACTGCAGATGAGATAAAGGATTGCCACAAGAGACCATTACTGCTCCCAGTACTCAAAACTCTAAAAATAACTCTAGTGTAAGCAATTCCAGTAATTCAAATACATATAGATCCTGTGGTTGCCATAAGTAATTTCCACTTTAACAGTGTATCAGAAAACTCACTGTACAAACAACTCATAAAACCCTTGAATGTCGCACATGATGTCAATAAATTACTACAGACAAACTTTCTATAAAATTAATCTCTTACACATCTAAACTATTGATCTATATCAATACTCTATCCTTGCAAACCGTATAGTTTGCATCTGAATTGAAAACCACTACCATCCACCCTTTGCCTAAAATATCAAAACCTTATAGTCTTGGTCATTTCTGACCCATAAGCAAACTTTCAGTACTAAGTAAACATTTGAAAATGTTAAATATAATTAACTGATGACCTCCACACAGTTTAAGCAAAGTTTTTTTTCTCACAGCTTGGCTTTTATTTCTGCTTCAAGTTAACCAGAGGTGTATTTGTAAACCAGCACTAGGCCTAATGACCTACTTAATCACTGTTGTCTAGTTCATAAAATAAAAAATGGGCATTCACAATCACATCGCTACTTGGTTTATGTGCTACTTTGAAAAATAGAAAAAATATTCATACAGAATGGCAATTCTTACACATAAAAAGAATCCTCTCCTTTGACAGTCCTCAAGTGTCTTTATTTGCCCTGTCCTTTTCTCTTTATTCATAAATTCCATTATATCAGATTTTCCTTATTACCTTTTTGCAGGTGGTTTGTTCCTATTAAAGGAAGGTAAGACCAGCACAGAACTTTTGACCAACCTACAACAATTTGCCCAACTGCCATTGTCCACACCAACAGTCTTGTAGTTAACACCAGATAAACAATAGTTACTATTTTAGTATTATTTTATTTTACTTGTCTTTGTTGACCAGGAAAGTCTGACTGGGCAGAGTCCATTTTCAGTGGAGACCCAGGGAGAAAAGTTCCATCACAGTATATTTATATTAACAACTGAATTTCCAACAGTTCTCAGAAAAAAAAAAAAAAAAAAACAACGGTTAAATTTCTCAGAAGAACAAACATAATTACAAGACAGGTACATGCATTAACTTATTTACATCGATATGTATTGTGTTATTTGGAATACAACAGCATCCAACCAATGTCATACCACCTGGCAAGACCACATTTTATCTGCACAAACCTACAATACCTGGGAGTCACCTAGACTAGCTTTGTAACTTTTCTCATCTTGTTAAAGCAATATGTCAACAGTTTGCCTCAACCTCAGATATATTTTTAAATCCACAAATTACCTAACAATCAAAATTATCTTGATGCCAAAACTGAAATATGCCCTCCTTCTAGTAGCCTTTGAAAATCACACACCTTAAATCTGTAGCAAATATCCCAAAACAAATTCTGCTGGTTTATTCATTTCTGAGATCAGTGAGTTCAGTAATGTCATCTCTTATTAGTAACCACTATTTGCCTCTAACAACTTCAATGCACTTATTTGCAATCAATCTTTATAGCACTTTTAACAAAGATTTCTGCCCACCTTTAGCCACCAAGCTCTCACAGTCTCGTATGAATTACTCCCTTAGAAACCACAAACCAAGTTCAAATACATGTCAAAGACCCTTCTTTGCTCTAATTATGACGGTTCCACCAAATATCAGTTCCCAATCAACCTTCGCATACTTCGAAAGGTCTGTCTCTGAGCTTTGAAATTCCTCTTATACATGCCCCTCTACTTTGCCTAACCTTCCTGGAGCCAATGCATATATTACTTCTCTCTGCCTTATTTACTGTTTACTCCATACAGCTACTTAAAGTAAAGGATAATGCAGGATTAGTTAAGTACAAGCACTGACTAACATGGGTAATTATCATATTTTAACATCTTTGTAATGAAACCTTTAACCAATATAAAATCCTTCTTCAAGTCTGTATTAAACTTGTTATTAAACCTGTATTCACAAATGAAGCTCTTGCATAAAGCATGACAGTAACATGTGCAACTGACATTATCTAGCTGACAACCATCTGCTTTAACCAAAACATGCCTTATTGTACTAAACTGAGCTCATTCAAATGGTGCCAGGTTAGTTTATACATTTGTCATGCATTTTTAATTGCTTATGTAATGTATGTATGTCATATATTATTTATTTATTTATTTGTTTATTTATTTATTTATAGATTTGTTAACTGGGTGAGACATCCAGACATCCTTTTCAGGCATGGCCTGAGCTAGTTGGCAATCCAAAGATATGATTTGTTTTCCCTTTTGAACTGCTTATATTACTTTGTATGCATGTCATATGCATTAAGTGGCTTATAATTATTCTGTAAGTAGACACTTTGTGCATGAAAAGTGTCAGTTTGACCAGCCCGTCTTCCTGGTTATAAAGTGAAATAATACATAAATAAAGATCAAAGCACAACTAAAGAGCAAAATACATAATGTACCGGCCAGGAATAGTGACAGATTAAAAAAAAAAAAAAACAGAGAGCAACTGTTCCATATGAAATTTGTATGGGAAGATGCTGAATAACCCAATACCAGGTCATATGAGGAGAAGAACGGATATAGACTTGTACCGACTTAATGAAGCCATGTATTGTTTATGTGTAGCTTGTTATTCCAAGACCAAAAATAAATAAGTGAAAATGTGATTAGTTCATCAACCATCAATGTTCTCAAGATGATGTATCGATTGTTGTCCTATTTAGTGATGGTCTGCAATACAAAAGGCAGGAAATACAAAGAACTGCATGTGACTGGAATTCAAAGATAAAAAGTTCAAGCCACAATATTCATAGTTAAACAGATAAGTGGAGAGAACTATCCATACAGTGAAAAATCTTATAAGAAAAAATAGTGGCAATAGCTATGGGGATTTTCATCATGCAGTTTTGGGATATTGGATACTCTACTCAGAGACTTAATCTCTCACCAGCTTAACTGTTAAAGGGCAGAAGTTTAAAAACAAATTGCATACTTTTCGTTGTATTACTGAGTCTTGAAAACTGGAAAAAATAAAATAAGTTATTTCAATAAATGAGTACAGATAGAAATGTTACTATGATAAAAAAAACTGCAGATGCCTATCAGGCTGGAAACAGAATAAGAATACAAAAGCGTGCATGCTCAGTCAAAAGTATTTAGTCAATCGGCTGAACCATGATTTTGCATAGATGGCATTCAGCTGTTCTCTCCCATATTGCTGAAGTCACAGTCACTTGACTTTCATTTCTCAAGGTCATCAATGCATGTTTTGCATTTTTCTATTAAATGAGTGGCAACTATTTATGTTTTAATTTGTTTTGATTGTCAGAGATTCCCTCCTCCCAAAGAAAGAGTTAGATGGTTTTATCTGAAATTTGCAAGAAATAAAAAAAAACAGCTGAATGAAAGGACGACTGCAAACTAGCTAAAATCCATTGACTTTATTCAGTAAATAACCATAAAATCCACTCAAAATTAGCACTTTCATCCATTCACAATCTACGGAATTCTGGACTTCTTCAGACCTGATAGATTGTGAATGGACAAAAGCAGAATTTTGTGTAGATTTTATGGTTATTTACTGGAGATAGCAAATGGATTTTAGCTAGTTCACACTCAGTCCTTTCATTCAACTGTTCTTTTGGTTTTCTTGCTTGTTTTGAGTGTATGTTATCTGAAATTTAACAGCTCACTCTTTCCCTGAAGGGCAGTAACCTTGGAGTGAGAATAATAAAGCAAAAGAAGTACAGGGGAAAAGTCCTCTCTATGGAGGGTGCTAAATGTTTCCCTGCAAAACTGCTGTGCTTGACTTTTGCTATGTCTGCTATTTGCTACAAAGCTGTACAGGTTATTGTGCATATGCAGTTAGTGTTTGTGTAGCTGAGGTGTCTGTTTAGTTTCAGAGCTTGTCAGCTGAGTAATTGTGGTCTGAGGTCTCTAGTACTAAATGTATGCAGTGGATCCCTTTTACATTTCTATATAGCTCGTGTTTATAACTGAGTACTGGCTAGATAACAGTTTTGAGCCTTATTTACTAGCCACCATTCCTGCCAGGTCAGAGTCCCCGATATGACAGCATCATGGGCTTGTCGTTTTCAGTCTAGATAACAGCTGCACAGGGTTTACAATGTATTTACTGTCTCCTGCAAGTGTCTTGGCTGGAGCAACTTACTGCAGATTCCTACTAGTGCAACATCCACCTAGTTGCTACTGAACTTTTCAAGAGTTTATGGATCTCCTTGTCAGTGTAGTGCTTAAACACTCAGGATACATTTGATAATTTCAGTGCCTGGATCAATGAGAAACTGTGGAGCTAGTCGCAGAGTTTTTGTGGAGTACAGAAACATTTAGCTTTGCTCTGTGTTTTCTCTGTGACTCATGAGCAAGGGCATGAATTAGACTTGAAATCCCAGCTAGAATGGTTACAATAGTACTAGTGGTTGATCCAGTATCTGGTTCTGACTATTTTTTGGTTTTTTTTTTTTTTTTGGAGATTCCTTGTAGCCTTGTCACTGGTATTTAGTTGGTCCAGTACGGTATCCCATGAGTGTTACTGGGAAATATTTTATGCCTATTTTTGGTCAGTTCCTTGGTGATAGTAATGATATAATGCAAGCTACTTAGTAGCTGTTTATAACACCACACTCACAGTAGCTCTGGATTTTGTCAACCTTGAATGTCAACTTCCTAAACAACTGTCATCACGAATTTTGGTTTAATCTAGAGCTCCAAGTGTTGTGTAGGTTCAAATGAAGTTTGGCCCACATGTGGTTCAGGACATGTGTGTTCAAGGACATGTTTAAACTTTATGAATACCTTGCGTCACCCCTGTCAAATGTCTCATGTAGGAAGGTAACATCATTGTCAGGTGACATCTCTGTCACATCAAACTGTCAGCAGTGTTTTTTTAAAGTGTTGGTGCGGGCCAGATTGTTTAATGACTTGAAGAGCTGTAACTTTGCTAGATGTGAAGAGTTTTCATGTTTTTTTTCATTGACAAGGTGTTCTCAGGCCTATGCCTTTTCTTGCCTGATGTGTCCATTGCACCTGATGATGGCCATGCTTTTTTTCTTGCACTCATTTTAGATTTGGTGAGTATGAAGGTGTTATACATGCAGTTTCAGGTGTTTGTTTAACATACTTTAGATTAGATTCAGACCCTGCCTTGCCAGTTAAGTCCTACTTGGAGTTCTTGGGTATTATTATCATCCTGATTGTAAAGGCTTATTTGAGAACTGATTTTCCATTCAGTTTGAAAGAGGTCTTCAATTTTCCTATTTTTAAGAATTCCATGTTGCATTACTTAACTCTTGGGTCATTTCTATAAGATGTTTTCTGTGGTTAAATCCTCAGAGTGACCCTTTTTAGGTATTGGATGCCACGGGACTTAATTTTGACTCTTTCCGGTTTTGTTCATGGTATACATGCTATTAGAATAATTGGTCATGCAAAGTAATTAGATTATATATCATACTTACATTGATGACGTTCAGCTAAAACTGCTTAGATTCGACCTCCATTTGGTGAAAATTATTAGACTGGAGGTCAGTTCTATAAAATTCAAGATAATGTTGGCTCATGCTACTGTTTGACTGTCACAGTTTTCTCTCCTAATCCATATTATCTTCTTAGGAAATAATTAGTTAAAGTTTACATAGAAGGTAAACAATCTGGAGATAGTTCTTGAAATTATGCTGATACTGATGGACCAGATGTCAGCAGTTATCCATCCATCTTTCTTCAATATGAAGATTACACACTGCCTTAACTTATACCTCCTACTAAATCTCCTCTTAACTTTCTCTCCCCTCACGCTTCATGTTGCCTTAACAGAAAGCTCCTGCTAAATATCCTCTTCCACTGATCACTTTTGCATCTGAAACTTTGTCTGCTGAAGGAGCATAGCTTGCATTTATCAAAAATTAGGAAGTATTGTAAAGTCTGTATACATTGTAAATGCATCAACTTTTTATCAATCTTCATTAATAATGTTTAATATCTAACTTTTGTTTTTTCAGAAATAATGTTTAACTGTATATTGAAATAACTGTTGATTGTAATTACTGTTTGAATCTGTTTAGACAGTTAATAATTTTTGTTTTTTGGGGCTTTTTTCCCTGAACCTCAACTGAAAATGGGCTGCTGATCTAGTCAGACTATCCCGGTAAACAAATATAAAATAAAAAGTATCACTCAGATCACACATCTTCCTTTTGCACAGCACACTATGGTTATGAATATACCTTTTTAATCACAACTGTCCTATTGCAGTGATCTGTACCTAAGACTTTGGGACACGGATCTTGCCGATTTGCAGTGGGTTTAGAATTCTTTACCAGAGCTTCTACTGGTTCTTTAAGATTCTGTAATATCACTCTGTGATGTAGGATCTAGGATGGCTGCACAGATCCTTATTCTAGGATGGCAGCTGGAGACATATTTACAATATAACTATTTACTTATTCAACCCTTCACAGTCTGAGCCCACTCTTTTTAATAGTTGGTGGTACCCTATTCCATTATTTGACTACTAAGATCATCAGATGAGGGGATGACAGCTGTTTTCACAGGTTTAAAACTAAAGACAACAAAGCCTTAAGACATTCCTTTTTATAATCTTTTTATGCAAGCTTACTTGAACTCTTGTATAGATAATCATACAGTCAAGTTATGATCAGATTTTGGCCAGCCTTGTATCATTTAAAGTCATGTTGCTACACTTAATTGTATTTTATGAATTTGTTCTTCAGAGTTATTTGGTTATTTTATTGGTAAAATGTTTATGTTGTAAGTAGTATAAATAGAAGGAAATGAAATGGATGAAATGTCATACTGGTTATTAATTAGGCAATGGGTCTCCAGTTTCCCCAGATTTTGCACTATTCTCCATCTTATTTCTGCTTGCAATAGAAACCATTGGCTAGCCTCTTGCTAACAAAAACCAGTAGGCAGGAATGAGCTGCAGACATAGTCCACTATCTGCATAAATTATTTGCAGATGAGTATGCCCTGATAATAGACTCTGTTAGTTGATTTCCAGTAACAAAGGACTACCTCTCAGCATTTGGGTGCTCTAAACAAGATTCTTACAATGCTAGATCTGCTATTTGAATCAGGGTGTGATAATCATAAATATTTGGGGGGGGGGGGTGTCATGATTCAAATCAGTCCACATTGTCTAGTGAGAGATTAATATGAGTTGCTATTCAGAACCACTTGGAATTTAGGCAAAATGTGGGTCAAACCAAATATATTGTTTAATGCTTGATATTCAGTAATAACAATGATGTTTCTACTATTAGGAATCCACCATTTTAGATGCAAACCCTTAGAAACAAACACCATACTAGTAGGTGGAATTCCATTAGCAGGATTATTTATCATATGCCTGCCCTTCACATATATTTTGGCTCCCACAATTGAAAAACAAACTGTACAGCAGAAGATTATCAGGGATGGAAGCCTGCACATATTAAAAAGTTGTATCCACCAGTTCTTATTTATTGATCGATTTCTGTTACCATGAGCGGGCTGGTTGACGGACCCTTTTTAGCCACATTTTTTTTTCTCCTGTCTATTACTTGTATACAGATTATCATAGAGCTTAGCTTGGCTGACACACCCTTTATTTTGTTTCAATTATTCTCCTGTCTGTTGCTTGTATACAGATGACCATAGAGCAGTGCCTGTTGCCAGTATTTTTTTTCCAATTTATTGTTTATTGTTTTAGACATAACTTAACCAAAATACCAAATACAGAATACAAAGAGAGAAAACAAATTCTAACATGTCAAAAAAAACAAGAAAAATGAATAACAACTATATGCAAACAACAATTTAAAAAAAATAGTGTCCTCCTACCTAATATTACATACGATTTTATAATTTGGAATCATTATGTTAATAGCATGTATGATAAGATCAGTTTGTCTTGAGCTTAAGTGATAGGAGAACAAATGGCTAGTAAAATATAGATTGAAAGCTAGCTACACTATGTACCATGGATGCCACTATAGGGTAGACTAAGAGGTATTTCTAATAGCTTTTAATTTCTTTTTTAAATTCTTTCTTTGTCATTTTACCTAGAGGTGGTCTTCATACAATGAAGTTATAAAAATAGGGGTAAATTTGGTCAATTAGTTAGAATAGAGTCAAGTAGATTGCACCAATCAATTTCAAAGTATGCCCTTCTATTAGTGTTTTTGGTTATCAATTTAGATGAGGATATGTATTTTACAGCCATCACCTTAAAATTTTCTCAGGAGATTTTGGATTTATTTAGCCAGATTTTTGCTATAAAATATTTGATTAAGGCACAGATTGTGATTAAAAGATGTTTGTGCAGCCCAGTGAGAGATTTGGGAGTTATATGAAGAACTGCAGTTTCCCACAAGAAGGCAGTCTGTTCATACCCATCTTTTCAAACTTTATTCTAAGAGATCACCAACATTTGTATATAGTTTTACAACTCCAAAAAATATGAAGTAAATCAACATTATCCTGAGGGCAAAAGGGGCAATATAGTGTTTTCTTATAACATTTTTTTTACAACAACAGGGTTACGGTATGCTTTGTTTATCATGAGCTGCGTATATATTAGTTTCTTAAAAGGGGTTAACTTTAGTGTGTTTTGAATAGCGTCATATTTTTGCTCCATAGAAATGTTCTTATTTATGTCTTCCCAGTATTTCAAATACAAGAGTGAAGATTGAATTTAATTACTGATATTAATTTCTATACATTGGAGATCATTTTGGTTTTATAGGACAGGGTTTTAATAATTAACTGGATTGTTTTAATGTCTTGTTCTTCAATTTTCATATTTGAATATTTTGTTTTTATTAGTGATTTAAGTTGTCGAAGCATGGGATCACATTTATGTGGTGCACCTAGGTGGGATCTTAGTTCATCAATGTTTAGATTATTAAGAGGGTGTAGCTGCCAGACTATAATATTTTTGATTTGCGGATAGTTGTTGAGATCTATCATTTTATTATTGAGTTTTAAGTTTGGATTGAGATGTATGGGTTGCATAAATTCAAGTGTGTTATCAAGATGTAGAGATGTTATTACATTTTGAAAAATAATGATCTTGTTTTTAATTCTGAAATGGACTTTGGTTATGAAATTATTTTTAGGTTTAATGTAGGGTATGGCCTTGGGATTAATGTGGAGAGAATTTAATTGATTATACCAGATTTTAATCCAGGTTGGAGACCATATTAGACAAACTGTCATAGTTCGAGATTTGGATAAGTTGACTAGCATTAATGATGCTGTAATATAGTTTGAAGTTTGGAAGTCCCAATCCTCCTTTTTCCTTTGGTAAAATTAGCTTTTCATAACATATTCTTATAGTCTTTGGGAATCAAATGAAATTTGAGAGGGCTATTTCCAATTTATAAAAGAACATTTTAGGGATATTTAAATTAATGGAGTTTAGATGGAATAGAATTTTGGGTAAAATGTTCATCTTGATAATACCTGCCTTCGACAAGGGGGATAAGTTTATATTCTTCCATCTTGACATATCCGGTTTAACTTCTTCCCATGTTTTTAGAAGATTAGCTTTCACCAGGTCTTTGTGGGTATAAACAAAATCAATGTCCAGATATTTTAATGTGTAAGTGACTGGAATTTTGGTAGTAGGAAAGTATGATACTTTGTGCTTATATGGATTAATAGGGAATATGGAAGATTTTGAGGGCTTTACTTGATAGTTAGCTATATTAGAAAAGTACTCTAGTGATTTAAGGATTTTATGTAAATCAGTATTAGGTAATTCAAAATAGATATTAAAGTCAAATGTGACTGCTGTAAACTTTAATTTGTTGTAAATCTGGGGAATATGGTGGTAAGTTTTTTGAGTAATAAGAAGTTAAAGAGGTTAAAGGTAAACGTTAAAGAGATAAGGTAAAAGGGGGCATCCCTGTTTGGTTCCATTTGTTACTTTAATAGGTTGAGACATAGTTTTGTTGATAAATAATGTAGTGGAAGCATTTTATATAACATTTTAATAATATTTATAAAGGATTGTGGGATATTAAAATATGGCATAGTTCGGAATAAGAAATTTAAATCTACATTTTCAAAGGCTTTACTGGCATCAACCATTAGAGCATATCTGGGATGTTTATCTTTTGCTAAAAGTATCCTCATGGTATCGAGGGTCAGAGTGTGATCACAAACTTGTCTTTGTTGCATGAACCCTAATTGTTCAGGGGAGATTATGGTGGATACCACTTTTTGCATCGCATGTAATAGTATACAGATTAATATTTTGATGTCCAAGTTAATAAGTGCAATAGGTCTATAACTTAGTGGATTTGTTTTATCAGAATGAGGTTTAAGTATCAAAATTGCTTTTGAGTTATTAAAGTACCGGTCTGACATACCATGGAGTATTATGTAATTATATATTTTAAGCAGGATTTTAGATAGTTGTGAGTTGAATTATTGGTAGAATTCAGCACTAAAACCATCTGGACCTTGGGCTTTGTTTATTTTTATTTGTTGATTC
The DNA here is from genome assembly GCF_019279795.1 of Protopterus annectens. Classification (NCBI taxonomy): domain Eukaryota; kingdom Metazoa; phylum Chordata; order Ceratodontiformes; family Protopteridae; genus Protopterus; species Protopterus annectens. Next base: position 101,684,865 of record NC_056740.1, read on the forward strand.
CCAGTTTGATTTCGGCAGATGTGAGGGGTTTGCAAGGAAGTTATTTTGTTCTTTGCTCAATCAGGGAAAGTTTAAGCCATTTAAGAATTTATCATATAGGTCCGGCTGGCTGTATTTGTTTTTGGGAGTTGTAAATATTGTTGTAGATTTCTACAAAAGAATTAACTATATCATTATTTTTGTGAAATATTTTACCTTTATAATATATTGCTGATATATTCAAAGGTCAGTTTTTTTATGTTTATTATGGCTGGTGTTCTGGAAGGTGTCTGAGCCAATTCAGGGTATTTGTAGAGTAATTTTAATTCAGTAAAGGATTGTTTTTCTAGGTGTAGGGATATATATATTTTTTTTGGAAATTCAGCATATTGTATGCTAAGACAGAGGAGTATTCATTTAGCAGTTTTGAGTCTACCTCTTTTAGTTGGTTCTCCAGTTACGGTTTTTCCTCTTGTTCTTGCTTTTAATAAATAGATGCTTTCTAAATGAGTACTCCTTTAATTATTGTTTTGGTAGCAGCCCATTGAATATCATATGGCATGTCACTTGTGGTTAAGTCTTATTCTAGTTGGGATAGAATTAGATTGATTTCTCTGACTACTTCTTCTTTTTTTTTTAATGACCAACTTGCAGAACCCCCGGTAATAGTTTTATTACAGGTTGGATTAAAAGTGATTGAGATTTTTGAGTGGTCAGATATTGATCTGACATCTATTTCATAGTTAAGAATTGCACTAGTTAGAGTTTTAGAGACCAAAGAGAAATCAATTCTGGACCATGCCTTGCACGAAGCAGAGAAATATGTGTATTTATTTATTGATTTATCATGTTCACATAGTAGATAGGGGTCTATTAGGATGAGATTGTTTATTAATTCTTTTAGGGCTAAAGTGGTTTGGGGTGATTGTTTACTATTTTTCTGTGAACTATCTTTGGAAGGATTAAGAAGAATATTCCAATCACCACCAATGATATAGCAGTGGTTTGGGAATTTTAATAATAAATTGTAGATATCATAGATAAATTGTTAATTAGAGCAAGGACCATAAATGTTGAGGAATAGCATAGGCTTGTTAAGTTGAGGATAAGTACAGGTAAAGTAACATCATCTACTATCTACATCAGACTTGAGATTTATGATTTCGCCTGGGAAAGATTTTTTAATTATAATGGTGGTACCTTTATAAGCAGTATTGTTACCAGCAGATATGATTTGCTCAATCCAATTTCTCTCTCTGTCTTTTTCCCATTGGTCATTTGTCAAGTGTGTTTCTTCAAGATTGATAATATCGGATCTATTTTGGTATATGAGATGCATTCTTAAGTTCCTTTTTTTATCCTGAAGACCATTAATGTTCCAAGAGTCAATTATAATCATAGAGTATTAGTTTAGTTATGTGTTTGGCTTTGGGTGTATCTGGATTAGAGAGTAGTGAACAGTTAGCCTGAGAGTTAGTTAGTGTGGAATTGTATTTTTGTGTGGCATCCACTCCACTTAAAACACCCTTAGTGCCTAATCACCTATCCCCTAAAGTGTAATAGGGTGGTTTGTATGGGTGATTGAGTAATTGAAATGCATTTGACTTGAATGTACCTTGGGAAGTTGCAGAGGGATATAAGTCATATATACATTGCATCATATCTTTGTTGGCAGTTTGTAGATCAAGAAATTGTATGTTTCCTCTACTGATTTTTCAGATATGGATTTATGTTTAAACAAGTTATTAAACCTTATACAGATCACCATAATAATTTACTCATGAAGATGGTAGTGAGTTGGAATAATGATATTGAGAATTCATATACGTTATGATTCCATTATTATTTTATAGTACTGATTAAGCATGGTAGAAAAAGGTATTGAAAATTTAGCCTTGTTGTATGCATGTTGTCCCAGTTTTGGTTAAGCACTACATAAAAAAATAACACTTTGGAGAGATCGTTGTGTGCATTAGAATAAACATTCAACTATGGGATTTAATATGCATCTTTTATAGTATTTGTTTAATCTGATTATAATAAACAACTGAGAAGTGTAATTTCAAACAGTTGTTTCACATGGACGATTAGTCCCAGGAATCATATTCTGTTCGGTCACCCCTTTATTGTGGAATTACCAAGGTATATTATAGATCATCCATTAGGGGTTCAGTCTAAATGGAGTGGATATCTTTTTAAACTCGATATTAATGTGTAAAAGACAAGATACATACATGCAACAGCTCTTCCTGGTCCCTTCATATGGAAGGAGACTTGCAATGTCTTCAGAGTCCTTATTTATGGTCAGAAGTTGAGTTTGGGGTTTTGTTCAAGTTATTTCTACAGTAAATGTGATTTTCATCCTTATTTGTTCCCAGGAGTGCTTAGCGGTTAAGCGGTTTCATCCCTCAAAATAAATGTTCATTAGAACAAAATAATAGTCAAACAATCCTATATTTATAGCAATTTGAAACTACTAATTATTCAATTAAAGCTAATGAGTCAATTAAAGGTGAAACAGAGAATTATTAAAATAAACATATACATTACAATATACCATACAATACTGTAATGCATGTTATGTATAAATGTTGTCTAGATATAAAAAAAATAATTTATTTTCATCACTTATCAATTATAAGGTGGAAATAAATCATTTGTATTTAAAAAACAATTTGTGTTAAAGGACAGTTTACATTAAAGCACCAATGCCTTTTTCTTTAGGACTGGTAAAAGTGAAACACATTGATTCCTGGTGGAATATTGGATTTTAATCAAGTTGAGAGAATATTTTTGGATTTCTAAAAGGACGCAAGCACTTAAACAATTTGTTTAATAAATGTTTTTTTTTCGGCTTTCTATAGGTCTTTATTTGGTAGCCATGTGTAAGTGTATGGAGCTTACTGTGTAATTTACTAAGGTGCCTAGTTTCATTTTATTAACTTTGTCCATTTGGTGCCTTTTCAAACAATTTTTTATGAATATTAAGCTGACCATATGCCATACAGAATGAGTAAGTTTATTTTTGAGATGATTTAATGACCTTAACACTGTGTTGTGAATGTTCTTAGTTTATGATGTCATCAGTATGAGACAGGTACCTTGTAAATACAGGGTGTTCAAAATTTGTTTTAGATGTTACTTACAAAGATGCAGCTAGCATTGAAAACCATTTAATGACCTTGTTCCTGTATAATGAAATTGAATAATAAAGGATTTGCATCATCTTACTTCCAGTATGTTTTTGCCTGAATGTGCTGAGATGTTTATTATCTATCTGTTTGTTCTGGGCTTGTGGACATTTTCTGGTTTGGTTCTCAGGCCTTGCAACCTTTTGGGTGTGTTGCTTACTTATTTTTTGTCTGATGGCAGAGGATGGTATAGATATACATAGCATTCATTCAAACTGACATGGAATATTTATGTTTTATTTCTGAATTCTCTAAGTTGAAGGACAATATGAATTTTTTTGCTACACAAAGGAAGTATGTAAACAGGAAGTCAACCAGGAAGTACTGTTTCAGTTTTGGGTGGTTTTATTGATTCCTTTTTTTTTTTTTAGATAATTATGGGATTGTTCTAAGAAACTTAAGTCTGTTATATGGCAGCAAAAACATTTAAAATCTTATCACCAAGGGGGATGGTCCACATGGTTTACATATTCTTATTGGCCAAATGCAGTTAATGCTGATAAGTCACTCATTTTTACTTGACAATCTATTCAGTATGCAACATCTTTATTATTTGTCACTCCTTAAGTTGAATTTTATAATTGACAAATAAATGCTTTATAAGGTGAGGTGATATGATATTGAAATGGGATGAAGAATTTGATAACAACCCTGACAAGTTGCAAGAATATAAAAATAATTTATCCACCTTGAATAAAGAGTTATCTAATAAGAAGCTTAAAAAATTTAAAGAGATATGAACTTAAGTGACAATTTAGTTGGCATAAACATAAACCAAAATCTGTTCAGTTCTTTGAAGTTATGAAGCAACTGCTACAAAGGAAACCAAAGAAAAAAATGTAAATGGCAACAGTTGGGGAATGTCATCTCCATTTTTCGCTCATCTGATTCATCTGATATTTTTTACACAGATGAGACATCATTAGCTAATGAAACTAATACAGAAATGGCTGGTAAACCAAGCTCCAAAAAGGCTAGTGGAGATATTTCTTTGTCTTTTTGTCTCACTAAATCCTGCAAATTTCAGTGGGATGGGGTTGGTGCATTAAGGGATAGGCAAAAGCTAGGCCAAAACAAAGATATATTCAAAATCTTTCTGGAGATGTTGGCTCAACAGAAATAAATGCAGACTGTAGTTTAATTATTAATATTTTTAAATGTTCACTGGATATGAGGGAACACAAGGTGCTGAATAAATGTTTAAATTTTATACTTATAGTCATCATTTCAAAATCTGATTTTCGTTGAAGATGCTAAAATTTTTTGTGGAAAGTTAAACTTGCAAACTTACTTTTCTAGCAAACCTGAAAACATGCATTATTATGGGTTTCATTTTTACATGTTCAATTTTCAGCCACTGTATTACAAGATTGTGTCTGTTTGTGAAAATTTGGTTCTTAAAAGAGTTATAAAATTCAGCATTATACAAGCAAGGAATTGATAATCTCTCTCTGTTGAAGAATTTGCAGGCTTAAAATCTTTAATTATTTCACAGGCAGACAAAAGAGTAGTATTGCCCTATGGGACATGGCTACATATCATACTGAGCCTATGAACTAACAAGGTGATGGAAATTATTATCAGAAATAATTTTAGATCCCACATCCCATTTTAGGACATAGCTTTCTTGAAAAGGCTTTGGAAGAAGAGATTATTTCTGATAAAGTGAAGATGGTACTTACTGTGAAGGACCCCGGAAGGGAGTACTTGTATCTTTTGCTTAAAATTCATAAAGATGTTACTAAATCTCTGGAAAGATTAATTGTTGCAGACAATGGTTTGCTTACTGAAATCTGTCTGACTTTCTCACTTTCTCACTTTTTACCTTAAATCATTGCTACCATGGTTGAGGTACAGATTACATGATACCACTCAATTTCTTAACATGATTGAAGATGTCCAAATTAAACAATCTTGGTGTTTGTGTACATTAGATATTACACAGTGATTCATATTTGGTGGAGTCTTGACGCCGTGAAAAAATGGCTACAAAAATCACACCTATATCCTGCCAGATTTAACACCTTTCTTTTAGTTATTGCACTACATGGTCTTACTAAAAATGTATTTTTCTACAAACATATGTGTTTTTGGCAGGTTCAAAGTACTGCATTGGGGTCATCTTTTTCTCCCATCTGGTGGATCTCTTTATAGGACATATAGAGGAATAAATGATCTATGATCATAGATATAGTTTGTGCCTGTGTTCCATGGACATGTGAAGAAGATACCTAGATGATTGCTGATTAATTTGGAGGTCAGATTTGTCATACCTTCGTGAATTTGTTACTTAACCTTAATGAAAATAAATGGGGTTTGGGGTTCACTGCAAGCTTCCATCAGAAAAAAACATTCCATGATGTCCTGGATATATATAAAATATGGATAATATATTAAGTACTAGATTATACCAAAAATTCCAAACTAAGAATTCACTTTTAAGAGCAACCAGCTCTCATCTGGGCCACATGATATGAAGTATACCTAGATCACAATTCAGTAGACTTAAAAGAATTTGTTCAGAACCTTGTCAATTCCAGGAGGTTTCCAAGGATCTTAATAACAGGTTTCTGGCTTGGGGCTATGATCCTTTGGTAGTCAGCAGAGCTCTGAATGAAGCAGAGACTACAGACAGAGAATCCCCTTTATCCTATTAAAATAAGATCAGTTTGGCAGATGGCAAATGCTATAAATGGGCTATGATTACAATTTATGATCAAATGCTGGAATGTTTAGAGTTGATATGATCATTCATGAATAATATTATTTTTAATAAATATTGGTACATTTTGGAACAAGATGCATTTTTGGTATTATTCTTCCACTACAGTGTAATATGACGTACAGGAAAGCAAAAGCAATTTCACAATTTCTTTCTGGTCATAAAAGGCTTCATAGACCTACTAACCTTAATACATGTTGTGTTGAAGATATCATTGTTTGAAAACCATGCAATTGTTCTTTATGCAAATATTTACTTAAAACAATGATTTTTACCTTGGCTTACACCAATAAAGTGTATGACAATAGATGTTTTGTTACCTGCAGAACTGAGGGCATTATATATTTAATGCAATATTCTTGCACAGTGTTTTGTGTAGGTAAAACAAATAGAATGTTCAAGCATAAGATATCTGAACATCTAAGTGAGATCCACTGCGAGAAAATGACTAATTCTCTATATAAACATAGCTTGGTACACCATAATGCCCATTTTATAGTTTTAGGCATGGATAAAATAAAATATAAAGATAAAGGTTAGAAACTAGATTACTTTGTATATCAGCAGAGTATTACACTTTTTTCTTTACAAAATGTTATGGTTATTAAGTTGACCATATGCTGTTCAGAAGTATTAAGGTTATTTTTGAGGAGATTTAATGACTTTAGCACTGTTTTGTTGACGTCCATGGTTTATAATAATCATCCTATTTGTTAACCAGCTAGACCCATGGTCTCTTTTCAGAGATGATGTGGAGCAATTTCTGGTTAATTGACTTACTCACGCCAGAGGCAAATGATGGCTGAGGAAATGAAATCCCACACCACAGGACCAACAGCTCACAGCCTTAACCTCTTCACCAACTGCCAGACAAAGCTGTGTGAATGCCATCATTGTGATACAGCTACCTTATAAATACATAGCATTCAAAATTTTGTTTAGATGTTTACCAGGCTGAGGAGTGGTGATTCATCACTGTGACAAAGCAGAAATTCCCTGAGACTCCAAGAGCAGAATAAGTTTTTTCTTATATCTATTTCATTGAATTGTACTTCTTATGCTTATAGTTGTGCTATACAGCTAATCTACTACATTTTGAACTGTTATAAAGCTTTTTTTTACTGTTTCACTGCATTTTTGCACTGTTTTAACTGCATTTTCATTGCTAGATAGTATTTAATTACTGTAATTGCATTTTTATTGAATTACTTAACTGTAAAATGCTTTTTCATATTGAGAGTTGTATTTTCTGTTTGTGAGTCCTCTATCTGTGCTTTTCTGTGCATTTGTGTGAGGTTTCTGTGTTCTAGTCAGTTAGCATAGCCTGGATAGAGGCCTGATGTTATCCAGACCTGCTTGTTTTGCTTGTTGAGTTTCCTGCGTTTCTGGCAGCCATCTTCTGCTGGTAGTGTCTTGTCTTTGCTATTAGTGAGAGTAACAGGGTTGGCTGACCTTCTCTAGCATGAATGATTGGTTGAAAGAGCAGGGGCTAGCAATATTGGGTAGTAATTTGAGCTTCTAGATTCTCCCATCTTTTCTGGTATTTATACCCTGTGTTTGCAGGGTGTTGCACTTGTTTGCGTGTTACGCACTGCCGCTGTGCTGTTTTAACTCATTGCAAGGTACCTCAGTTGCATCTTTTTTCCTTACCAGCCCTCCTGTGTACCTGATACCCTCCCTTGCAACAACTCTGGTTTTATCCAGCCCTACTCACACCTATAGGTACTCTATTCTGATAGCACCCACTCTACCATCCTTTACCTCTCTTCAACAGATTCTGACAACCATGGATAAGTAATTTGCTGTGGTTTCTCCTACTAGTCTTGTTGACATGGGCATCTTGAGACAGTGTAGCAGCTGCCTTATGTAAACAGACAGCCATCTTCTTATACAACCTAGGAACACAATATGTGAGAGATGCAATTATATTAAGAACCTAGAATCCTTGCTGTCTCAATCACAAGCTAGTACATCTGGCACTGTGAAGGTTGTCTGCACAAACACCACAAGCACCACACCTCTAACACCACTCACACTTGTACAGTACATTCCTACATATGTGGAGGCTCTCAACATACCTAAACAAAACAGACCTCTGAGGCAAAAGCAAACACACACATCACAACCCACCGCACAAAGCACCACACATAGTATACATGCCTGTGTCTCACAGCCTCTAAGGCCCAGCCACAAACCCAATTCACTAGTCATAGGAGACTCTATCATGAGACACACAGATGTGCCTCTCACCAGGCTAGACAAGGGGAAAGTCACAGTAAGCTGCTTGCCAGGTGCTAGAATCTGCCATATCACTCACACACTCAAGTCTCTCAACAACAGGTACTGTTATGACTCTGTCATAGTTCATGTTGGTGTGAATGACTTGAGACATACCTCTCTGGACTATGTGATGAGAGACATGATTGAGCTCACTGAATATGTGTCCCAGGCGGGTATGTCCCTAGCCTTAAGCAACATCCTACCGTCACCCAGAATGATGCCTCAGTACAAACAGAAAATGATTGACTTTAACAATTGGTTTAGTTTCTTAGTGTCATTCCAAGGGGATCCAGTACCTGACAGGCTGAGAGGACATGATTAACAGACCACAATGCTTTGCTAGAAATAGCCTTCATCTGTCTCTCCTGGGCTTCCGGCTTCTGGCATAGGCTCTTGCCTCCCCCATCGTGTCTTTTTTAGGCAAAGTCATGAGGACAAAATTATTAACGTGAACAATTCTTCTAAACAAAATTTAAAGGTCATGCTGCTAAACGCTAGGAGTCTTAACATGAAACTACATTCATTACAAGCATTTCTCTCCCTGGAAGATGCTAACATTTGTGCAGTCACTGAAACCTGGTTCAAAGCTACAGAGAGCACCCCAGCTTTACCAGGTGACTTGTCCTACCATACTTTTAGACCCCAAACAGAGGGCTACAAAGCCAAAGGAGGTGGAATTTCAATGTTTATCAAAGGCATACACACCTCCAGGCTTGTCCAACAGTATGACACACAGGAGACACTCCAGGTGCTGTTAACTATTGACAAAAGACCTATTTAAATCATAGCTAGCTACAGACACCCAACCATGACTCAGAAGGGCCACTCCACCTATCTGGACATACTTGAATCCATCAAGATTCAACCCTCTACCCTGATCCTGGGCAACTTTAACTACCTAACCAAAGAGTGGAAGATGTATTCTAGCTCAAACACAAATGCCCAGATATTCCTCGACTTCATCAGTGCCAGTGCATTGGATCAGCTGGTTGACACCCACACGAGAGGTGAAAATATCCTGGACCTGGTACTAACCAACATATTTAGCCACTGTAGCACCCCTACAGTGTCATCCTTCATGGTAAGATCTGACCATAAAGCAATAACTTTCAAAGTCATCATTTCCCTGACCCATCCCCCTTTGCCAGGGTCGAACAAAAAAACTTTTCCAAAGCTGACTACAACCTCCTAAGAGTAGAAATAAGCAGCTTCACAGCCACAATCCCTTCAGTTGAATCAAGCACTAATATCCAAGCCTACACCAAAAGACTATATGAGCACCTATATAGCTGCATGGACTCAGCAATTCCTGACAGGACCAAATCATCTTCCTCAAAGAAGAGTAAATCTGTCTGGTGGGCAGCAGCAACAAACAGACTCTATAATAAAAGAAAAGAAAATTGCTGTCCGGGACCAAGAAGGAGCAGGTGCCAAGCTGGAAGCAATATCTCCTTTGTCTGAACAAGCAAATAAGGTCACTGGTGAAATCCTCTAAGGCTAAATCTGAGTCCAAATTGGCCACAGCTACTAAGGATAGTCACAAGGTCTTCACATACGTCTGCAATCTCAAAGGTAACTCCCAAATCTGCTCCAAATTGGTGGTCAAGAATACCATATACACAAATGCCATATATATAGCCAACCTGCCAGCAGACAAGTTCAGTGAAAACTTCACCCCCTTGTCCACCTCATCAGTAAATCAGGACATCCCCAGGACCTGCCCCCCTCCACTCATCACCAGGGAGCAGGTTATTAATGCCATCTCAAAGGCAAAAAATAAAGCCTCCATGGGACCCAACAACATCCCTAGCTGTGTCCTACATGAATTCAGGCAAGAGCTCTCAGCACCACTAGGCACCGTATTCACTGGCTTCATCTCAGCAGAATGGAGGACAACCACTGCCATCCCTCTGCACAAAGGTGGAGCATCCACTGACCCAGGCAATTATATGCCCATCAGCCTAACTAACCTGATCTACAAGGCCATAGAATGCATTATCATGGACCTTATAAACAAGGACATTGGCAACCTCCATATACTTGATCTCACACAGTTTGGTTTTGTCAAAGGAGATCATGCCTGTTAAACCTGGTTGTCTTTTTCGAAACAGTCACCAAAGACATGGGTGAGGACAAGACAGTGCACACCACCTACCTTGACCTAGCTATGGCCTTTGACACTATTCCCCTACTCAGGCATAATAGATTAACCCTCCCAGATAGGCATCAACCCATATGTTACCAGATGGGTAGCTAACTGGTTCCCTGATAGAACCTACTCAGTCAAAATAGGGGCAGCCACCTCTAGTGTCCAACCCGTAAAAAGCAGCATACCCCAAGGATCAGTCCTGGGGACTCTACTGTTTGGGATATACTTTTCTGAGGTGCAAGCCAAAACCAGTTCTGTGGCTGACCATGTTTTTAGATGACTGCAAGCTGGGCACTGTCATAAATTCCTTTAGTGATGTGAACATCCTCCAAGATGGCCTTAACCAAACTAATGACTGGTGCCAGAAGCATGACCTCAAGCTGAATGCCAAGAAATGTATCATTATTTCCTTTGGAGAAAATGGTATCCACGCTAATTATCACATTAATAACAATGTACTAATCACGAATCAGTCATGAGGGACTTGGGCACCCAGGTTGATAGCAACATGAGTTTTGACCACCATGTTGCCTCTGTTATATGGAAGACTTTCTCTGTGGCCCACCTCATAAGTAAGGGTATTTCATCCAGTAAAAAAGAGATCATAACATCCCTGTACTCCTCCCTTATCAGACCCATTATCGAGTACAATGCCCCCTTCGGCATGTACCTTGCCAGGCATATGCAGCAGTTGGATAAACCACAGAGGTTACTGACCAGGAAAGTCCAGGGTCTCAAACACCTATCCTATACAGATAGGCTAAAGGCCCTGTCCCTCTACTCAGTCTTGTACAGACTTCTCAGAGGTGACCTATGTCTGGCATACAAGACCATCTCAGACTCAGCCTTGATGGAGTTGCTGCATATCTGTAAGTCAAACTCCACTCATGCAACCTGCATGCAAGGTCTCAACCTGGTCTGTTACATTAATAGAACTTGTTACCAGGATAGATTTGTGTACCAATGACTCCTCCATTTGTGGAACAGACTTCCTCTCCATGTCAAGCAGAGTACCTCACTAGCCCTCTTTAAGAGGAACCTGGATGACTGGATGTGAAACAGAAAATATATGCTTGGTATCCCACCTGTATCCCTGCTGGAATTTTTATAGTAACATTATTTTAAACACTGGAACTGTCAAGATAAATTTCTGTACTTCAAACCAAAAAGTTTGCATTCTGTAAGACATGAGTACAGCAGCTATATGTTGCAAGTTAAATAAAGCTCATACAAAAATGTTATGAAACATTACTTGCCTAAAAAAATAGTTAAAAACACAAATAATATTATGGGCCAGACTGAAAAAGGTTACCACAAATTGTACACTTAGGGTTAGATTCCATAAAGTTCATGGAATCTGGCACAGTTTGCCAAATTGTGCTCAAATGTTGCAAATAAGTAAGTAATATGTAAATATGCCTCAGCGCACAGAGAATATCTCAGCAAAAAACAGTCTTATTGAGCAACATCTGCTCACTCACAAGCAATCACATCAAATCTGTATGTTAAGAAAAGTTTTTCATAAACTGAGATATGCATTATCAATGTACATCTATGGAAATTATACAAGCTCAATGCAATTTACTGAAGATTACTGAAGGAATAGAAATATGCAGCAATCTGTCTACAAAGTGACAAATATCCACAGACAATTACTGATATTGTCATAATTCATACAGAAATATATATAAATGCACTCATAAGAGTTTACAGAATTCAATGGATTCTGCAAAATTTCTATTAAAAAATTAATAAAGAAGAAGGGCAATCACGGCCACTTCACCATGGCTAATAGTAGCTAACAATGGGTGCAGAACATGTGGGGAACACAATTAATGCACACACACCCAAGGAAATAGGGTAATAGAAAAGCAGATGTGGGGTGAGAGTGAAGAAGAGGGACACACAAGAGGTATGATGAAATAGGAATGTCGGAAAGACAGTTAGAAGGACATGTGCATTTTTTTTTTTGAAATAGGCCCCATTTTTTGGAGGGGGTGGAAGGAATGGGGAAGAGGAAGGCAAAACAGCAGGTGTAAACATATATTACAAAGCATGACAGACAAAGGCTGTAAATAATCATAAAATAGAGGTAAGGTACACAGACAGCCACATTCAGTCTCTACAACATGGATGAAGGAATATGGTCTAACAAGGAAGGGATGCATACCAGCCATGGTGCAATGCAAAACTGCATATGCACCTATGCATAACTCATATTGAGATATTGCAAACTGTGTCACAATCATACCTAAGGATGTATGACCCATAGTAGTTGTGTATTGTAGAAAAATAAGTGGAGGTTGCAGTACACAGTGAATATTGCATCTAATCTTCAAGCAGTCTGACAGCAGTGCTGGTGTAAGCCAAGCAACTGCACAGATGAGCAAATCCAGCCAAGGAAATGCAGTAGCAGATGAATGAGGGATGGAGTAGAACCTCCAACCCTGCATGCGAAGGCAAACCAAGCACAGTGCCAAACAGCAGTACTGTAGCAAAGCAAGAATGTAATTGTCTAATACACAAATAAATGCACACAACTGAAACACAGGCAAATGGGTTCCATATGTCAAAGCCACATGCCATGCTAGAGGCAACACAGATGTGTTGTTAAGTATACAATGTATATTTGTGACATGCAGTGGATTAACATGATCCTATCAGAAAGAAATGTCAGCACACATACATACGCCAATGATGTGGAATATTATGTAATTGCTAAGACATGTGTGAGTAATGGCAGATAACGAATGCCATCATGTGCAGAAAAAGGAAGAAAACCAAATCCAGGGTAATTCTCAACACAGATGTTTAACAGGAACAATGATGGAATCCAAGCAATTCCAATACCTTGCATGTATATGCCTTGCATGTGTATGATGCCCAACATGTTGGTACAGGTAACACTGCAAATACATGACAATGATGATAATGTAGAGAAAGGAAATGTATGCTATGTATATGTGCAACATATAGGCCAGAGCTAAAGGGAGAGGGGAGATGGACAAAACAGGCCCATATTAGTGAGGAAATGCCAGCAACAGAAGTAGACACACAATAAAGCAGGGCAACCTTATCTAAGGGAACGCTTTGTAAATGCATGTGTTCACCATATAGAGTGGTGTGAAAATCCACCAAAGCTACAATGAAGTAAATAACAAATGTATGTCACATGGGGAAACTGTACTGTTGATGGCTCTAAGCATGTCTGTTATAAATGATATAAGCACAATAATATGTAACTGTTAAACAGCAAGATGCATTGGCACACAAAACAATTTTCATTATCACATACGCTTATACACTGTCATGCAAACATAATACAACAAGCTCAAAAACACCCTTATTGATATAACTAGCACAATCTACATGTAGGACTGATCAAAGGACAGTCCTGTGAACAACAGTACATCACAGAAACATGGAATAACTTTATGTACACTGTCACAAATTGCAAGGGCATTTCTGTGTTGAGCATAGTAAGTACATACATATGTACATTTACGTAAATCATCACATATACACTGAAATTGCATACATGTGGGCATGTATGCAAATCTGTTTGTGCATGTCCTAACAAAAGCTTTTCTCAGAAGGACCAGCTATTGACATAAGTAAGATAAGGACAAACAAGGCATTCAGAAATGATGCTAAATAAAGCAACACCTCCTCTGTATATTTGCTAGTAGACCAGTGAATGTCTATGCAGTATGTGCAGGATGCCTGCTCATATATTCCAGTCACAGAAATTTAAAGTTGATATAACATGGCATAATATTTACCACTACAAGTGACACACAAAGTCATTGTGCTAGTGTGAGAGAATGACAACAATGGTACAGAAATTGCATCAGCAATAATCTGTCATGTTGTTGGATAGACATAAGACAACAACAACCAATAGAGAAATGGGTGCAATACATACACATGGATAGCATGCAAATAAACTATATGGACCCACCTTACTGTGTTATGTGTGAAGTATGAGAATAATGTAGTTTGTGAGCTGCTATGATCCCACCCAAGTATGCAATGAAACAACACAAGCAGAACGATTGTCTCTCACTTACATCATGGTAATTGAAATAGTCATATCTGTCACATACAGAGATAGAGTGTATTGGACATAATATTGTGCCGCATTGCTTGTGTAGGAGTACACACACACACACACACACACACACACACACACACACACACACACACACACACACACACGCACACAAGACGTAGCACTCCTACCCATATGGAGTAATGCCTACATTAAGTACAGCATATCATTTACATCTAATTGATACTGCATGTGTAGTGTGCTAATGTGTGCTGTACTACAGCAGCAAAGTAACACTACATATGACATGAGATTTGCAATGTATAGTAAGATGCATATCAGAAAAGCATGACATAAATATACTATGCCTGCACAATTGCCTGTACAGTACATATTTGGGTAGTAAACATCATGGTGGCAGTATTGCACAATTGGATCACACAGACAATACTTACAGCTTTGAGGGCCTACCCTGATGGGGTCAAACATCATAAAAGATCTCTATAGCAATCTCCCAGAAGGAGTGACATGTGGCCTGTGCTTTGCTTTAGAAGACGTTCCGCACCAGGTCCCTTATCTGCATCTCAGATCTGTTCTCAAAACGTGTCACCTACCATGGTGATGGACATCATCTACCGTGAGCAGTAGGAACAATGGCATATGCAGGTCACAGTCTGTCATCATCATCATCATCATCATCATTGGCCCCATCATGGTCATCGTCCTGGTCTTTAGAGTCCAGGTTACCTGGCAGTAGTATGGCACATCATCATCTTCTGCTTCCAGTAGGAGACTGGGGTCTGAATGGAGAGATGAAAGGTCAGCAAGCAAAGGAGAGTAGTATTGCCGGAATTAAATTCATCATCAAGTCTTGGTGAGTACCTTCATGAGGTGGACCCTCTTTATCACAAAATCTCACGAAGATGCAAGATGACACTGATATATATAGACTGTATTTTATATAGCATATATAATGGACAGAAGTAGGTTAAAAAATAAAAAATATAGCTGGGTGTATAAGACCCAGGATAAAACAGAGCCCAATCCTGGTAGGTGCACTGATGCCAAGACTGGAAAAAAATGACAGTGTAGAATCCTCAAGACACAGAAACATTCGTACAATGGAGCTAGACCAGGCCCAGGGGGAGAATGGCTCTCTGTTGTAGAAGGAAGTAACAGTCCATAAAATCACAAAAACTGATAGGCCAAAAAAGAGCCATAAAAACAATAGAGTGGACTATTGAGGATAAGAAAGAATTATGTATTGTTACTAATGTGAAAGAAGCCCAGAATTTCCAGACAGAAGATATATAGAAAGATTAAGAGAGAAATTAGATGAAGGAAAATTACTTCCACAAGAAAAACTGTCAGAAGCTTCAAATACAAATTTGTGTTCATTAATATAACAGATTTATGAAAAACATTATATAGCCCAAGAAAGTTTGGGCTGTTTGGAAAAAGAAGCAACTGAGGAATTGTGAAAATATAAAGAACAACATTTAGAGACTTTTGAAAGGAATAAAAAGGAAATATGGACATGGGAAAGAGATCTGATATGGTGCAATACGTAGGCAAAGGAGAAAGCTAAATAAATCAATACATAAAAGGCAGTCCAAAGGTATTTGAAGAGAAATACCGGCAGAGGCATCCATACATGGAAAAATTCACAATAAAAAAATAAGATCACAAATAGGGCACGTAGAACAGATTAGTAAAGTACAAGTTAAAAAACAAAAGATGAAGTTATGGAATACTTGCAAAGTGAAGGATTTAGTGCAAGAAGTCTAACACAAGTTACATCACAGTATAATGGAACAAGCCCCTAAATTAAGGAGAAACAGGAGGAGCAAGAGACATCTGAAGAAGAAATATGGACATGGGAAAGAAGAAAAGCTGTTGAGGACAGTGCAGTGGTGCAGCAGTAGTGTTGTTGCTTCAGAGTAAGAGGTTCTCTGGTTTGATTCTTGGCTGGGGTGCCTTCTGTGTTGCGTATGCATGTTCTCCATGGATGTATGTGGGTTTCCTCCCATCTTAGAAAGACATGTGTCTAGAGCATTTCTCCCAAGGCATCTGCTGACATTTGGCTTTGTTCCAAGTTGGACTTTCCCAGTTAACAAATGTTAAATAACTAAATTTAATATAGTGCAATATTTATGCAAAGTAGAAAGCAAAACTAATCAATATAAAAAGAGCAGCACCAAAGATATTTGAAGAGAAATACAGACAAAGGCATCCAGACATGGAAAAGTTTACAATACAAAAGATATGAATACAGAGAGGAAAAGTAGGAAAGAGGATTAGTAATGGAGAAGTTAAAGAAATAGAAACTGAGGTAATAGATTACCTGTGAAGTGAAGGATTTACTGTAGAAAATATAAGGCAGATAACATCACAACAGGATGGAGCAATGGATCCCAAAATTAAGGAGAAACCAGTGGAGCAGGAAACATCTGATCAGTTGCTATATACGATACTTTGGAGCTTTTCATAGGACATCAGTACAACTGTTCAGCACAGCAAGAGAAGGAACAGGAAACTGTGGCAACTCTGATGCAGTCAATGTTGTGGAGTGATATGCCTGTGATCTCCCATATGAAAAAGCAATGGATGATAAAGGCTGAAACTGAAAAGAATGTGGCACAAGCATATGCTCTGTAACTTTCTATAGAATTCCCACAGAAAATGAAGAACAAAGAATGTGCCCACAGTTTAGAAGAAAATGATTTAAGAGAAGAATTACTTGATTTAATAGAAATGGACATACATATTAAGATCAATGAAAGACACAGACTACAGAAAGTCAATAAAACCCCAAAAGTTAGAAGTTTGATAAAACAAATGAACACAGTAATTAGGACTGTCCATAGAGATTCATATGATATAAAAGAAATAAATAAGATATATTACTGTGCAGCTAAATTAATAACACAAAAACAGTGTAGTAAGGGAAAAGGAAGGGGAGAAACTGAATGCCATCATGGAATTATCAAATAGAGAAAAATATAAAGCAATTAAGATAAGAAGTGTCACTGTTAGAAGAGAATAGAAGAGGGAACAGATCAAAAAAGTACTCAGAAAGATAGACATGATAAAAGCAATGCACAGTATCAGAACAGAACAGGATCTATGGTGCACTGTTGCAAATAATAAACTAAAAATATCAGCACAGGCAGAAAAAACTTATAAGATATGCAGATAAATATAAAGGAAAAGTACAAAATAAGCAATTTATTGATGACCCAAAAGGTTTTATAGTGAATTGGGAAACAAGGCAAAAGGAATTAAACACCACCAAAAAAAGAAGGAATAGATACAGTTTGGAGAAATATCTATGAAGATCCTATGGAACATAACAAAGATGCTAAATAGAAGTAAAGGAAAGAACAAAAAGTTTAAATATGCAGGCTATGAAATGGGACGAAGTAACAGCCAGAGAGATTGAAATAAAGTTAAGGAAAACTCCTATTTCGAAAACCCTAGGCCTAGATGCAGTACCTAACTTCTGGCTTAAAGTATTAACATTTTTACATGAAAATTAAGCCATAAGTAAGAAGTATTTATATGCACACTCTGACCAGACACCAACCTGGTTAACAATAGGGTAAACAATAGTCCTACTTAAGAGCAAACCTGCAAGGTATCCTTAAAACTATAGACCAATAACTTGCCTTCTGACTACATATAAACCATACACTGGAATTGATGCTGACAGAGTTATAGTCATTTTGAAGAAAACTTAATCATGGCAGTAGAACAAAAGGGTAAAAAAAGAAAGCCATATGGAACAAAGGATCATTTGTTGTTAAATAAAGTCATAATGGAGAACTGCAGAAAGGGGAAGAATCTAAGTATGACATGGATAGACTATAAAAAAGTATTTGATAGTACCCCACATTCATGGATGACAGAGTGCTTAAAGATGTATGTGATATACCCTACACTGATCAATTACATTACAGCAACCATGAAACAGTGGCAATCCACTTTGCAGTTAAGCTATGATAAAGTTATTATCCTAGGGATAAAAATTCAAAGGAGGATATTTCAGGGTGACTCTCTGTCACTGCTGCTATTTTGTCTTGCCCTTAACCCATTAAATTGTCTACTTAACAGATTAGGTCATTGCTACATTTTTGGCTCTCAGAAAACAACAAACTGTAAAGACTTCTCATCTTCTTTTTGTAGATGATTTAAAACTGTATAGTTCATCAGATGAGGAACTGAAAGCACAAGTGCAAGTTGTCAAAAATGTTTCCATTAATATAAGAATGTCATTTGGTCTTGATAAATGTGCAAAAGCAACCTTTAAAGCAGGAAAGCTACAGCACCAAGAAAATATTAGTTTGGGAGAGGAATGTGATATAAAAGAACTTGAGCAAGAGGGAGTGTATAAATATTTGGGAATTGAAGAAGGATCAAGAAAAAAATTAACAAATGTGAATAAAATTAGTAAAGAATATTTTGGAATACTTAAGTTAATACTAAAAACATCTAGACGGGCATCTAGGAACAATGTCCAATCTATAAACCAATTTGCTCTTCTTGTCCTAACTTACAGTTTTGAAGTGATTGACTGGCCCCAAAAGGTGTTGGATAGGTTGGACAGGAAAACAAGAAGGATGCTTCATGCTCATCAAATGATTTATAAAAAACAGTGCATACCAAGATTATATATTTCCCATTCTGAAGGAGATATGGGCATTCTTGAAATTGATTACATGTATAGATCTGCAGTCATGGGACTGCATACATGTCTGCTGACCTCACAATGCCCAAACATAGTGAAAGTTTTGAAACATGAGGAGAATACATCTAAGATGACTTCCCTACTTAGTTTAGCAGAAGCATATCGGCATCAAGTGGGAATGGAACTCAAACCAGAAGTGGATAAAAATCAGGCAGCAATCAAATGTGCCAAAAAAAAACAAAAGAAAGAATATAAGATGAAGGATCAGATGAGAAGGCAAGAACTGTGGAAAATGCATAAATATAGTCTCAAGTATAGAAAACTATTGGAACAACCTCATGTTGATCAGGAACAAATGCAGGAATGATTAAGGATAAGTGAATTTAAACCAAAAGATGAAAGGTTAATACTGGTGGTCAAAGATAGTGGACTATATACATGTTGCTTTACAAAGTCCATTTAGCATGTTGGGGAAACAGACAAATATAGGTTTTGTAAAACACAGTTGAAAACAGTTGCACATCTTGTTGCTGGTTGTGATATACTAATGGCAGAAGGACTGTATACTGAAAGGTATAATAATGTGGCACGACTGTTGCATTGAGGATTGTGCAAATATTATAATACTGAAGTAGCTGAAAAAAACTGGAAACATGAGCCACAAAGCATCATAGAAAATGATAAACTTTATATCACATGGGATTATCTATTACCAACAATTCAAAAAATAGATGTGAGAAAGCCAGATATAGTAGTCCATGATAAGATTACAACAGTAGCATTGATCATTGAAATTGTTGCACCCTGTGACTACAGTGTCTTACATACAGAGAGACTCAAAGTTATAAAATACTAGGATTTGCAAGCAGAAACGAGGGCAATGTGGAAGAAAGATGCCCAGACAATGCCAGTAGTAGTAGGAGCAACGGGTCTTATAAAAAATAATTTACAGTCATATTTAGATCTGTTACCGATACATGTATCTCAGTACGAAATGCAGAAGGAGCCATTACTGGGCACATTGCAAGTGCTGCGAAGAGCACTTCTGGTTAATATCAAAGATTGAAACTATACTAATTTCATGAACTTTAATCGTATTTTGACTTAGAAATGGGGTGCATTCTCATCATGGTATTAGAAACCCAAAAGACTTTGAGAAATTAAAAAAAAAAAGTAGGAGAGTTGTCATGGGTCCCAGGCTCTGTCAAGATTAAGCACAGTAAAAAAAATAACATATATACATAATAGCTGTTCCCCAAAAGCTATGAGCACATAATATGACATATACAAACTGGTACAATTTACATATGGTAACAATTCTATTTGTGATATTACAGTACTATACGAACTTGGGCAACTTTAACATCATAGGTGATAAAAGGCACGATTTCATTCCATAAGAATGTGCAAAATGTATAACATACATCACAGTAACGTGCAAAACAAGTCTGTTATAAAACACCATCAGATGTGCACATAAATAATGTTGAAGACAGTATATGGCATGCCATTAACATGATCAAAATATGAGACAGGACGTGTGACATGTATATCACAGTACAGTACAGTTGCCACTAAAACTTAAGTGTCAGATGATATAGCCCATAAGGTGTTTTTATACTTTGTATAACAACAAACATTTTGAGGATAGCAGGTGTGCGGTCATGATCATGCAATATACCTAATGTCCTGTTATACATATATATTGATAGTATGAATAGAAGGCTATGTGTTGTCCACTATGTCCATCATATGGTGTCATTATGTTAGTCTAGTGGATTACATGGCATGCAATATACACTTAATCAGAGAAAATGCTGTTATTACTTCTTCAGTTATGAAAATATCAGCCCTCAATATGCATACAAAACATGCATGGACACAGCTAGCAGACATATATATCTTGACAAGGATGCCATGACACTGTGGAATGCAATACTGATTAGGGTTGCCACCTTTTCAAATGCCCAAAGTGGGACATTTTTGTACAAACATCAGATTTTATGGTGCAAAAGATACCCACTGCCAGTACAAAGGACAGAACTTCATTTTCTTGCCTAAATAAAAGCTTATTCTTGTAGCATTTTAGTTGATTATTCTGTTTCTTATAACATTTCAGTGTTTCAGATACAGAATAACTGTTTTATGCAACTATTACATGAAATATAGGAAATAATTTTGTCCTAAAATCGCAGGACATTTGCCATTTTTTCAATTTTTTTGTAGGACACAACTGCCCAAAGAGGAACTGTCCCTCGCAAAGTGGGACAGGTGGTAACCCTAATACTGATATGCTTCTCCATTCTGAAAGATTTGCTGTGCCACATAACACAAGCACCCAGGTCACTCCAGAACAAGTACAAATATGACTCTGTCATTGTTCATGTTGGTGTGAATGACCTGAGATGTACCTCCCTTGACTAGATGAAAAGAGACATGGAAGAGCTCTCTGATCATGTAGCCCAGGCGGGTATGACCCTGACACTGAGTAGCATCCTGCCCTCACCAAGAATGATACCGCAGTATAAAGAAAAAATGATCAATTTCAACAATTGGCTAAGCTTCTGGTGTCATTCAAAGGGGATCCAGTGTCTGTCAGCTTGGGATGACATGCTCGACAAGCCTCGTTGCTTCGCAAGAGACGGCTTGCACCTGTCACACCTAGGCATTTGAATACTGGCCAAGGGTCTTGCTGCCCCCATAGTGCCTTTTTTAGCCAAGGCTTAAAAGTCAAACCCACCACCCTAAACAGCACAAATAAAAAAACGAGGGTTATGCTACTCAACGCCAGGAGTTTAAATCTCAAAATGCACGTGCTCGAAGCACTCCTCAGTATGGAGAACGTCGACATCTGTGCAGTAACTGAAACCTAGTTCAAGGCTCCACAGAGCACCCCAGCACTACTGGGCTACAACTCATACCACACATTTCGGCCATGAACATGGACCGAAACACAAAAGAGGGGGTGTATCCATATTCATCAAGGATACCTACACCTCCAGGCTAGTGGCGCAGCATGATACCTCCGAGATCATCCATGTGCAACTAACATCAGGCAAATCTGCAATGCAAATTGTGGCCTGCTACAGATCACCCTCTATGATCCAGGACCACCACTCTGCCTTTCTGGAGACACTGGAAAACATGAGGGTCCTACCGAATACCCTGATATTGGGCGATTTCAATTACCCTACCGTTAACTGGGAAAACTACTCAAGTACACACTCCCAGGTCCAGCACTTCCTGAAATTTATCAACTCAAATGCCCTAGATCAGCTGGCAAACTCCCCTACCAGAGGTGAAAACATATTGGACCTGGTCATCACCAACATGGATGACAGGTGTTCCACACCAGAGGTCAACCCATCACTGGTTAGATCAGACCATAAACTAATCACTCTGGATGTTTACACCACACCACCACCTCCAACCAAGGAAACCACAGTGAAAAACTTTTCTATAGCAAACTTCACCTTACTTAAGACAGAGGTGGTAAGTTTCACAGCCCCCATGCTAAAGGATAACAGTGTCCAAGATGCGGGAACCTTTACAAATGCACTCTACAAGCACCTACAAGGATGTATGGATCGTGCCATCCCTAGCAAAACCAAGGCTCAGTCCCCTAAGAGAAGGAAACCTGTCTGGTGGACCCCTGCCATAAACAGGCTATACAATAGAAGGAGGAAACTAGTTCAGAAAAAAAGCAAATCCCAAGAAGGAAAGACATCCCTGATCAGTATCAGTAAGAAACTAAGGTCCCTCATAAAATCCTCCAAGGCTAACTTCGAAAGACAAATAGCCAAGGATTCGAATGATAACCACAAAGCCTTCTTTAGCTATGTCAAGAATCTAAGTGGCAACTTGCAGATATGCTCTGAGGTAGTGAAAAATAGCACAAAATATACTAAACCCACTGATATTGTCAACATCCTGGCAGATAGATTCTGTGCAAACTTCACCCTCCTCTCAATCCCAAAAGGGCCCACAACAATAATGGAAAAGTGTAGTGTCCCAGAAATCACAGACGCACAGGTGAAAACAGCCCTTTCAAATGCAAAAAGCACAGCGTCAATGGGGCCGGATGGTGTCCCAGGCTGTGTCTTGCACGAACTACAGAACGAACTAACCCCCCACCTAAACACTTCAACCTCAGCCTCTCCACAGGCTACATGCCCATAGAATGGCACACGGCAATGGTTATTCCGCTCCACAAAGAAGGGGCCACAACTGACCCTGGTAACTATTGCCCCATAAGCCTGACTAGCTTGGTCTGCATGGCTATGGAGCGCATCATCATGGAACTCATTAACAAAGACATTGGGAACCTCCAAACACTTGACCCGACCTAGTTCGGCTTTGTTAAGGGCAGATCATGTCTACTAAACCTGGTTGACTTCTTCAAGACAGTTACCAAGGCCATAGATGAGGGGAAGGTAGTTCACACAGCCTACCTTGACCTTCCCAAGGCTTTTGACACCATTCCCCACTCGGGTATTATAGAAAAACTCACCAGCCTGAACATAAACCCCTATGTGATGAGATGGGTTGCCAACTGGATTACAGACAGAACTCACATGATAAGAATAGCAGGCTCCAGGTCCGACTCAAAACCAGTCACAAGTGGTGTCCCACAAGGCTCGCTCCTGGGACCCCTACTGTTTGGCATATACTTCTCTGAAGTACAGGCAAACACAGGAGGACTATGGCTAACCAAGTTCGCCGATGACTGCAAACTGGGAGCCATAATTGACTCTCCGGCTGACATGGACATTCTCCAAAAGGGCCTTACTGAGACGGACACCTGGTATCAAATTCATGGTCTCAAGCTAAATGCCAAAAAATGCATAGTCATCCCGTTTGGGAAAAACAAAACACCCATGAATTACCACATAGGTGGCAGCCCCCTTAATACAGAAGAGGTAATAAGAGATATGGGGACCCAGGTAGATAGTAATCTGTCCTTTGACAATCATATTGCCAAAGTAGTTAGGAAATCCTTCCATGTATCAAATCTAATTACTAAAGGATTCACATCTAGAAATAAAGAGGTTATAGTGCCCCTCTACTCGTCACTCATCAGACCCATCATAGAGTACAATGCCCCATTTGGGATGTACCTCACAAGACACTTTCAACAGCTGGAAAGACCACAAAAGTACCTCACCAAGAGGATTACTGGTCTCAAACATATGTCCTATGCAGCCCGACTGGAAAAATTCCAGCTGTACTCAGTGGCATATCGCTTACTCAGAGGTGATCTCTGCCTGACTTACAAAGCCATGTCCAACTCAGAATTGATGGACATGCTCCACTTAAAGAAATCCAAGTCACTGCAAGCCACTTGCTCTAGTGAGCTAAATCTCGCCACAACAATAAATAGAACATACTGGAGGGATAGATTCCTGTCACAGAGACTACCCATGCTTTGGAACAAAATTCCTAACTACATTAGGCAGAGCCCCTCACAAACTTACTTCAGCAGAAACCTTGACGAGTGGATGGGTAACAGAAAATACACCCCTGGGATCACTTCATTGGCTCTTCTTGACGGAGGCTCAATTAATTAAACAATGAGGCTGGGAAAGCTGACACACTCTGGTTAGGCTTATAAATGCCCTTGGGCAGATAGCCTAGTACCTACCTATGAACCTATGAACGCATAAGCTCACAGTGACACTGATAACATATCTCTTTGTAATGTGGCTTTTGGTTTAACTAAGTTGACATATCGGCCTTCTAACAATATCATGCAGACAATCTAACATAAACTTTTTGAAATCATGGGCTGCTATTCATATGTGTGCCTCACACATTTATGTTGAGGTGTCAATATGACAATTATTTTCACTATAACTTATGTTTATGTGCATGTAAAGTGTCATGTTGACGTGGGAAATGTTCAAGAAAAAAAGCATTATGATAGTTACACACAGATGTCTGTCATTTAGGTTGTGACAAAAAAAACATAAACTACAGTTATCAAAATGCCCTTCTTATAACTCAAAGGATAACATGAAAATTAAATCTATGCAGTTATTCACATGACATCTATTTTACTTACTTACCAATGCTTTATAGGTAGTCTGGTATTAATATTAGCATGCCTGAGGCAGCAATCAAAACTGATTTTTAACTATGAGTGTTTCTGGGGAAATAAATTTTAACAGTTATAACAAATGCCTCTCTCCTTCTGCTGCTTCTCCAGCCTGTGCATATCCTCAATGCACAGAGATTGATTATGGTCATTGTCTTCATCATCTGCATAAAGGAAAAAAGGGATTTTTTACTGCCACAGAAGGATTGTGTCAGGTCATTCTATGATGTCTGCTATGTACAACAAAACAGTGAGCATTGTGTCAGCTAGCCTTGGTATAAAATACAGTTTAATATTTTGCACATTCAATTACTGCTGTGTTATTCTTAATACTGTACAGATATGAGGAATACTGTACACAAACTGGAGAAACTGAGATTCAAACCAACAACTCTCATTTATGTTTGCACTATAACCCTAACACTTACCTGCCTAATTAATTCATCTCAGCTGAGATTGCACAGATTGCTGAAAGTTAAAAAACTCAGCTGTATGACTATGCAGGAAAGAATTAAACACGTGAATTTGTGCTTCTAAATTATAGGATGAATAAAAGAAAAGTACAGCTTCCATTATGTGTTGTGCATTTAAACCACAAAAACATGCAATCTTGAGTGCATGTTAGCACATTGCTCACAGCAATACCAAATAGCTGTAACACTTCAGATTTCAGTGTCATTCTTTGCAATAAAACATGTGGCTGCACTTGACACAAAGCTACACATTATAGGAATTGCTGTTAATCACTGGCATTTAATAGATCAACGTGCAAATTATTTAGGAGGGCAGTCAATGTTTAATGAGTGGGTTATAACATAACATTTATGATATTAAAATGTACCAGGAACCAATGTATGTATTACTCTACATTTAGACATACAGCCGCATTGACATGGATAGGATGTTTCCAGAAACTTTGCAGATAATGAGGATATTCACAGTCATCCGAGACCTAAGTGTTATAGGCACTAATGTAAAACATACATGTTAGATGTGTAAAATGCTATACTGCATAATTTACCAAACATGTATCTCCCATATTTGTTTTTAAAAAGGAAATATAGAGCTAGCAAAATATCATCCAAAGTACTCTACATGAAGATTCAGATCCACAAATATCCATAAGACATTCACACGGGCCTACTGCTTAGTGTTTTAAGCTAACAGACAGCATACTTCCATTGATATTATAAATCTGTATGGAATCATGACAGAGTACACATATATCCACCATATGACATATGCACGTATCGGAATACTGAGTTAAACTGTCATAGTTTTCAAAAATAAATATCAGAATTTACTTTTCAAAATGGGTAAGACAGTAATGGCATTAGTGCACAACCATGTGAATAAATAACACAGTCTACACATTCAGTGGTTAACTTATAGCCATAAGGCAGAATTAGGGTTATAGATCCATATCTTGTAATTGCATTTTATTCACATCATACAAAAGTAGTGTGGGATGTTTCTAGAAACTCTGCAGATAATGGAGACATGTAGTCATCTGAGACCTAAGCGCTATAGGAGTTAATGCACCAAGTGCATACTAGATGTGAAAAAGCTGTACTGCATAACTTACCAAACAAGTATAGATCTCACAAATCTGTTATGAAATAGGAAACACGGAACTGGCAAAAATAACATCATCAATAGCGTACACTGACATTTGAACCCACACACATGCATGACAGATCCACATTGGCATATTTCTTAAAATGTTCAGCTATATGGACCACTTCCTTCAGTCCTGTAAAACTGTATGGAATAATGATGGGATTCACTTCATAGCACTAGCATGTATCAATGTTTAACTGTCTTATAGTTGCATTATTTTTTACAGACTCCATCATATTTCAACCATGCTGACCTGCATTGGTCTTATATTCAAGAAAGTGAGTACAAGTACAACAAACATGAATATTACAATAATGTACTCCCTTTACTGTAGTGATTAATACTGTATGTATGCATATATGTATTACTCAGCATTCACACATACAAAAGTATACTATGTGATACTTCAAGAACTGTTAGAGAAAACAGAGAAATGCATAGTCAGCCACAGCTTAAGCACTATAGGCATCAGTGAACCATGGCCAAGCTAGAGGTGTAAAAAGCTGTACTGTATAAGTTGCCAAACAACACTTTGTCTGATTGCTTAATCATTTGAGCTAAGTGACAGAACAGCTCAACCCTAAAGGGAGAATTTATGGAATATCATTCAGTTATATCTACAATGTAAGTATGATTGTACACTCATAATCAAAGTTTATTCAGAATGTGAGCATTGTCCCAGTATAGTTATGGATAACCTCAGAAGACATTGAAATGGTAATGTTAACTACATTCGCATTACTATTATCAGTACAGACACCCATAAAATGCAATTGGAACAATCTCATAAATGCATATATATAACAAATACATTTATTATAATGCAG
Source organism: Protopterus annectens (assembly GCF_019279795.1). Taxonomy (NCBI): domain Eukaryota; kingdom Metazoa; phylum Chordata; order Ceratodontiformes; family Protopteridae; genus Protopterus; species Protopterus annectens. The sequence goes on from NC_056740.1 coordinate 101,712,465, forward strand.
ATGTTTAGGTATGGATTATGCAACTTACTATAGGAATTTCATGTCTTGAGTCAGACCTCTGCAACCCTCTGGTGAAGATCCACTGCATCCTTCTGCTACAGGTCATCGTAGTGGTGATGAACTTGCATTCCAGTACAGCGGATACCAGTCCATCTGTGGTGCTCCCTCATAAGCCAGTTCCAGATGTTAATCATTGCAAAGTGCCTAAGATGTGCTCGCATCCTCTGCTCATGTGCAGCATAGGCAGAAAACATCTAGGTGATTTTCTCCTCAGTCCAGTTTGGCACTGAGACACAAAGAAGCCACCTCTTGGTTGACATCCTCACTACTGCAGTTGAAACTAGTACAAAAAAATGCCTTCATAAAAATGCTAACTCAGGACCCACTCAGTTTCCAGGTTGCAACAGTATGAGCAGCAAACGTGTCAGTGCCACATTTTAAAGTTGAAGCATACAGGATGGTATCAGATTATTGGATGGCTTTGCGCATGTGTTACAGATATTCCTGCTTACTAATCCCTATTAAGTAGTTGCACTGAGCACCTTCCAGTTATGTCAAGTTATTGGTTAATGCACCAGATTTCAAGAACTTATGCAGACCTGTGCAAGCGGGATTCCAAAACATTGAATATCAATGAATCTCATTAATTATGTGTGGTGCAAATGGCACATAAAATCTGTGTTTACATAGCTTAACTCATTATTCAATTTCCCCAAGTCTTTTGGGTTTCTAATACCATGATGAGAATGGACCCCATTTCTAAGTCAAAGTCGGAGAAAAGTTCATGAAATTAGTATTGTTTTAGTCTTTGATGTCAGCCAAAAGTGCTCTTTGCATCACCCGAGATGTACCCAGAACTGACTCCTTCTGCAATTCATATGGAGTTACATGTATCCGTAAAATATCTAAATGTGATTGTAAATTCTTTTTTATAAGACCCATTGCTTCTGCTATTATTGGAACTGTCTGGGTATCCTTCTTCCACACTGCCCTCATTTCTGTATCCATATCCTGGTATTTAATGACTTTGTGTCTCTCTTCACGTAAGATACCGAAAGCACTGAGTGTAGCAACTTCAGTGATCAATGCCACTTTTCTCTTCCTTTCATGGACTACTATATCTGGTTTCCTCACATCTATATTTTTTTCAGCTGTTGGTAATGGGCAATCACATGTCATATAAACTTCATCTTATTGGCTTTAGTTTCCAATGCTTTTCAGCTACTTCAATAATGTAATGTTTGCACAATCTCCAATGCAACAGTTTTGCCACATTATTATGCCTTTCAGTTAACAGGCCCTCTGCCATTAGTGTATCACACCCAGCACCAAGATGTGCGACTTTTTCCAGGTTTGTTTTACAGAACCTGCATTTTTCTGTTTCTCCCACGTTTTATGGATTTTGCAAACCGACGTACATATTCCACTGTCCTGGGCCACTAATATTAACCTTTCAACCTTTGGTTTAAATTCACCTCTCCTTAACCATTCCTGCAGCAGATCGTGCTCAACATGAGATTGTTTCAGGATTTTTCTTTACTTACAACACCTGATGACATTGATGTGGTAGAACAGATTGCGCTTATCACGTATCTTTGTTATCATTAATAATTCAACTTGCACATGTTGGCAGTCCTTTTTTTGCTAAATTGTCTGCATTACAATCTGTGACATAAAGGAGAGGTGTAGATTTAATTATATGCATGCAGATCGGTAAATCAGCATCAGTGAAAAGGACATTTTTACCATATACAGTTGTATGAATACAAAGGAAACAACTCCAGTGAACAACAGATAAGGACAGAATGAAAATGTATCCATAGCAATTTCTGATTAATGTGTAGCTTCTGTGATATGCCTATAGACACTGACAACGTCTGAGGATTTCCTTAAGTTTCCTGTTTACTGACTAGTTTACAGGTACTCTGTGATGCTTAGTAATGTATTTACTATAGATATGACTGGAAGAATATTATATCTGTAGCCATATCTGATTACCCTGTAATGTTTGTGGTAGGTTTACAGAAAGCACTGATTTCCAAGGATTTCCATAAGTTGTATGTTCACTGATTAGTTTAGGGATAGTCTCTGATGCTTAGTAATATAGCAGTAGTTGTTAGCGCATTCAGTCTGATAGAAACAACATGAGGATGGCTTTGACTGCTCACTGTTTATTGTACTGACATGTAGCCGCGAGTACATAGCAGTTCATTTTAATATGAATTTCTGGTTTCTTCACTATTTCTGTATAACTTATATTATATGTGTTGCATATATACCTCTCAACCTCTTAGAACAAGAAATCTGGACAAAGCCATAAATAATAGGGAACAAAGGCCCAGAATAGGAACAATTTTTAAATATTGTTTTTACAAATGTAGAAAGTTGATAGAATAAGAGGTTTTGCATTAGCATGCATTTTCTGAAGGGAATGAAGTCTGAAATTCAAATGCCTGTCATTATTTTCTGACTTCAGTTCTCAATGCTATGCCAGCGATTTACCAGAAAAACAAAATTTTATGAGGACCATACCAAAAATATGAGATATAAATCTGGACATTCTGCAAAAATCTGTACATTTGAGAAGTATGGTTGCATACTATATAATGACAGTAACATTTGTAGTACTGTGTGTCACTGACTGCAGTTGTATATGAGAAGCATCCAACATTTTGGGAGTATGCATGCTTGGTATGTTCGGATGTGCATGTTACTGTGGAAAAACCTTTACAATGCTTGTTACTGTGTGGCCCCATGGTTGTGTGATGGGTTTATTGTGATATCCACTGCCAGGGGTTCAAATCCCACCTATATACATTTTTAATGGGTTGTTACATGTATTGCATATTTAGACACAGTTTTCATATCCATTCTGTGTTTCTATACATAACAGTAATGTACATGAAATGGAATGCTTTGCATTGTAAATCAGACATGAGCAAGCCTATTGACTTATACTTGTAACATCATCATGTTAATATATGAGCCTCCATATAAAGTATAACAAGTGCATATCACGCTGTCTTCCAGATTTGAACAAGAAGTAGGGGAGGTAATTTCTCACCCAGACAGAATGAAATTATAATTGAGGCTCTGCACCAGCATGGCTGCATCCTTCATGGAAGGAAGGGAAATACTATGTGGAGGAATGAAGTGTGGACAGATCTGACAAACATGATCAATGCTGTGGGTGGTCACAATAGATTGAGGGAGGACTGTCAGCAGCATTGCTCTGACATGATCCTCTGTGCAGGTAACAGGCCTGCTGTTATGAGAGGGCATCTCATCGTACCACCAGTCATGATCATCAGACCCCCCCAGGAGAGATATTGAAGCAGGTGTTTCTGGACATACATGTGTGCCCTACATTCCAAAATAATAGAGTATACACACCACTTCATTAAGGATCTTTATATCGCAAATATTAATGTGTTGTTATATTTATGTTTCAACAGCAGAATTACTCCATGAAAGAGAAAAAGCATATGATGTGGATGCACAACGTAAGTGTTAGGCATGTTATCTTACCAACACAGTACAGACATAACACTCCTAGCAACATGTGTGATGTTTTTGTTTTTCAGTTGCATAGGTCAATCAACATCTGCACAGCAACGTAAGTGTTTCAATATACTGCTACTGTGATCCATAGCTTTCTGCCTCCTCGCATGACAGAGGAGTATACATACATGTTGATTTTTTGTGCCACTGTAACCTACAGATAAATCATTGCAAGACATGAGCCTTGAAACTGCATATACAGGCAGCCCAGGTATGGCTGTCCATTTTGTTTATATGCTGCAACACTTTCTAGTACATCTGTAATGTATGCTATTTATGTAGCCTTGCTCCATACAGAGGTACATCTGAATGACATGCATCATTTTTCATATAAGTGTCTTCATATCCTGGTAGTGTGTGCTGTGGTTGTTCTGTGCCTCTGCCTACATACCCACATGTCGATCCTTGTGTGCCTTGTTATACTACAGTATCCACATTACAACAGATGATATGCTCACCAATCAGGTAGTATGTAAATGGTAAGACATTGCATTTGGTTACTACATGTCACCATGGATAATTCCATCTCTGCCCTTTATGACTGCTGTGTTTTTCTTCAACTGCCTAGGACACCTGCAATCTGCACCTTAGCCTTGGCCATCCTGTATATGTCTGTATTATCTCATGTGTGTTATATCCCTGTTAGGATACTACATGATGGCCATTATGTGCTTAATGATGATGTTTTTATATCTATGTTTCCTCATGGCAATTGCATTCCAACCTTCACCTCTGGTGGTGGAATCACATGAGGGCATGTCAGATAGGTTTTAGTATTATTATTATTAGTCTCATTTGTTATGTATGTTCAATATGTGACACATATGACAAGTATTATATGTATTACATATAGGGCCCCTGAATCTTGCACACCTATGATGTCCTGGTTAAGTCCATATCCTCATTACCATTGTAGTCATAAAGTTATCCCATATTTCATTACTAAGCTGTATCAGTTGATCTATGTGAATGTATATGAGTTTTGTTATCTGTTTCTTCTTGTAACACATCCACAGCCTGCTTCCTTCAATAGCCTGTCCACTGATCCTGAGGAGAGATGTGCTGTGCATCACTGTGATAACATGGACCATGGAACACAGGCCACCAAAGTGGTGTTACTGTCCAGCCTACAAGGAGATAGCCATATGGATCATGCTGTTGCCTCAGATATGGAGGATATTGTGGTCAGCCATTCTGATGATGTGGGGACATCAGATGATGGACATGATGATGACTGTAACTCACTCTCCCATGTATAGTCTGGTAATGATGGTGACTCTTCCACATGATGGAGCACTACTGAAAATCAGAATACACGTGGGAGTGTAGCTTGTTTACACGGATGTATTTCAGTGGGTGACTGCCTACCATTACAGTTGAATGAAGGTTCATAACAATGTCATGGTTCTGACCTTTGTCTATTTTCCCATGCCAATGATCGTGTAGCATACCGGCTGTGTGCATGTGTTACATGAAGGTCAGGAGTGCAAACATGGAGAGGTCATGTCAGCATTGGCTGCCAACATGACAGTGTGTTATCTGTTGCATGGTCCATTGAAAGCCTTGTTATTGTGGTGCTAGAACAATGCTATAGTACTAACCAGGTGCTATGTGCCCTCCAATTGCAGACCCCCTATTATCAGACCCAAACTTTGACATCTAATGTCAATGTCTGTGCTGCAACATGCATGTACATTTGCTGTTGGCCTCTCCACTGTGAACCCATCAGTCATGTCCAGATGGTCACATCACAGTCATGCTCCTTCCCACACTCTATCCCCACCTATTAGTGTCACCACAACCAACTCCACAGTAAAGCACGGTGGGATGAGTGTTTCTGAACATGGCAGGGACAGCCTAGGCCACTGTGTGAGCTGTCAGCATGGGTAACATAGACTTCATTAGAATAACACAGACAGTTTATTCAGTGTGTGTCCTGTTTTGTCATTCTATGGCAAAGATGACCACTGTGCTGACCACTGACAAATTAATCTATAGGTGGTTGTTCAAATGTTTGCTGCCACAGGATTTTCTGATCATTTGTCTGATTTAGGTAACTAGCTTGAATTTGTGATACCTATTACCTGTTTGACATTGGCATAAGTTAGCACTGATAATGATAACAGTAATGCAATATGTGACATCATGCTTGCATCAGTTGGTAGTGGATGGATAGGACTGATGTTTACATTACTTTTCCTTGTTGTCTGCCATTCCTGCATATACAACTATGCCTCTGTAGTTTTGTCTGCATATTAATTTGATATTGCATGTTATGTCTTTTAGATATTATATTAAAGTTTTTTTATATATTTGTTATATATATCTTATATTTAAGTATAGCTGCTATACCTTTAAGAGTCTTTCGGATCCCTGTGATTTTTGTGCCTTATTTTGTTTAAATGTACAGTCACTGAATGTGATTATATGGGCTGATGAAGCCTTCTAGGTGAAAGCGCTTACCATGTTTGTTCTGGCCAATAAACTGTTTTTATGGGTTTATGCGTCTCTCTGCTGGTGATGGTTTATACTACACATTGTATGCTGATTGCAGATGCCTAATTGAACTAATTTGGATATTCGTATGTTACATGTTGCCTGCAGCTTTGTTTCGCTCTTTCACTGTGTTTTATGCCTCTGTATGCCTACTTGTGTCACTTATGGCATTGTAATATGGTACTGCACCTGTCTCACCCTCAGCACGCACTGCATTCCTGTGTAACTGTTTCCATTTTCAATCACCATGGTGACTTGTATTTCCCACAAGTGCCCTCCAATTTCTGACTGAATCTACGTACACACATATATACACCTGTATTCACTTTACATGCTCAGAATGCTAAAATATAGAATTTTAGAATTTCGAGCTTGTAAAGTCGAACGGACGGAAACCACGAACCAGGAAGTGTCGAATGGATTATGTAGAACCCGCGGTATGGATAGCATGTTAGGTACATGTACTGTTTTTGAGGTTTTGGGGAGGGTTTGTGTGTGTTTGAGTGTGCTGGGGTTTTTGACGTGTGGGTTAGGGTAGGTGCTGTGCAGTGTGAATGTGTTAGTGTTGGGAGTGCTGGTGTTTGTGTGTATGTGATGTGTGTTTGTGTGGGGTGCTGTGGAATGTGCAGTGCTGGGTTGTGTGTGGTTTGGAGTGTTGTGCGACCTCAGAGTCAGTATACATAAGTAGGGGGGTGCAGCCCCCCACATGGGGGGTGCAGGTGGGGCTTGCCCCCCTGCATATACTAAGGGTAGGTGTGTGTATGTGTTTGGTTGTGTTTGTGTGTGTTATGTTTATTGTAGGGAAGTGTTGGGTGGTATGTACGCTGGTGTATGCATGTGTTTTGTTGTGTGTGATATGTGTTTGATGGGAGTTTGTAGAGTTGTGGTTTTGTGTTTCATGTTTGTGTATGTTTGGCGTTTAGGAAATTCGACTTCATAGTTTAGTGATACTGAATTTCAATAATTCAGTATTTCGATGCTATAAAGTCAATCCATACACCTATTTTGCTGTATCTGTAGCATTGATGTATGTTGCATATATGTTGTGTGATCACTGTCATTAATGCCCTGCATTTTTGCACAAATATTACCTGGAAATTAGACATGTTGTAGTGATAACACTTGCAAATGATGCAGCACTTTTAGTGTTTGGCCACATTTTTGTGTATGCATTTGCTGATACATTCCCATACACATCATGGACCTAGATTACTTGGGATAGTGAATGCTTGACAGGTAAGGTTCTATACTATTTATCTTTATGATGAAATCCTACCTGTCCAGTGACACCTTCTGTTATGCATACCTCCTGCATCCCACACATTTGCCTGTGTGCTACTCCTTGATGATGTACTTTGCAGATAGTCTTTCTCCACTGATGTTTCCTCTAAGTGTTTTGTATATGTTCTTATTGATATAACTTATGCTTCTGTTATATTATGTATGATGTTCAATGTGGACAACTAATGGGTTATTTCCATTAGTTGTGATCTGCGCTGCTGTTGTGGGGCAACAAATCAACATCACTGTTTACTCTGTGTACTTATGTACGTGTGGCTTTTCATGACTCAAAGGTGTGTGTCAGACACTGCTGTGTTGTCTGAGCTAGGACATCTGTCCATATCCTGTATCACTCATGCCTATTTCTTCTCTCCCTTATGTCTTCCTGATCATCCTCTGACTGCTCTGATATGCAATCTTCAGACATCTGGTCTTCTTGGGGTTGGTCACCCACATCTGCAGCTGGCAAGCCACCATATTTTGCTGTTAGCATGCTGTGCAGCATGGCGCATACATTAATCATCTGAGTTTACTTTTCTGGGGTGTACTGCAGTTCACCCCTGGATCTGTCCATATAGCTATCTGATTGTGATTACATCATAACTGGGGTCAAAAACAATTTTTTTTCTAAGCTTGTTTCCTGCCTTTCCTATAATTTGTCTAGTCCAGATACAGATTTGCTGTATCCAGGACTGTTTGTAAGCTTCTGAGCCCCCAAGCCTTTCTGTGTTGGAGAGAAGCCTTCTAGCTTAATTTTGTTTCTTTGAACTAGCCAGTTTTCTAGTTTCAGCACTCAAATCTGTTTCTTTGAGCTCAGCACTTGTTCAGAACTCATTGTAAGCACTAAATAAGCTACAAATTGCTACAACACTCAACTTTCCTCACTTGTCTAAAGGAAAACAGTTTTTAGTACTTAATAAATAAGCACCTATCCAGGCATGTTTAAGGATCAGCTCCCAGTGTTTTCTCCTGTCTACCTGATGAATCTGGGCATCTTGGGGCAATGCAGCAATTGCCTTATGTACACAGACATCCCTCTACTCCTACCACCCAACACTACAACCTGTGAGAGATGCACTTATATAACCAAACTGGAAGCAAAGCTCTCTTCACCCAGCACTGGATTAGACAGTCAAGAGGAGAAGGTAAACATTTTCACCACACCACACTCATCACATAGTCCCTCAAAACCTACACCACCAAAACACACACATAGAAACACAAAACACATACCTACATTCATGGAGGCTCTCAAAGCAAATCTACCCAAGCAACAGGGACCTCCAAAGCAGAAACGGAAAGCAACCTCCACCCCCCAACACAACCCAAATGACACATAGCCTACAAACTCAGTGTGCCACTCAACCACAGCCCATAAGGCATAACAACGTACCTAACACTCTAGCCATAGGTGACTCTATAGTCAGGCACACTGATGTTCCACTCACCAGGCGAAACAAGGAGAAAGTCACTGTCATCTGCCTGTCAGGTGCCAGGAGCCACCACATAACGCATTCACTCAGGTCACTCCACAGCAAGTACAAATATGACTCTGTCATTGTCCATGTTGGTGTAAATGACCTGAGACGTACCTCCCTGGACTACATGAAAAGAGACATGGAGAAGCTTTCTGATCTTGTAGCCCAGGCAGGTATGACCCTAGCCCTGAGTAGCATCCTGCCATCACCCAGAATGATACCACAGTACAAGGACAAAATGATTGACTTCAACAATTGGCTAAGCTTCCGGTGTCATTCTAAGGGGATCCTGTATCTGTCTGCCTGGGATGACATGATCAACAAACCACGATGCTTTGCCAGAGATGGCCTACACCTGTTGCCCTTGGGATTCTGGATACTGGCTAAGGCTATTGTCATCCCTATAGTGCCTTTTTAAGACAAGATTCAAATGAGAAATTTACCGCCATAACAGGTACAAGCAAGCAAAATCTGAAGGTAATGCGACTCAATGCTAGAATTCTAAACCTCAAAATGCACTCACTTGAGGCACTCCTTAAAATGGAAAACATCAACATCTGTGCAGTGGCAGAGACCTGGTTCAAGGCTCCAGAGAGCACCCCTGCATTACCAGGCTATAATTCATACCACACTTTTCGGTCACCTAACTTGGACCGAAGCACTAAAGGTGGAGGCGTGTCCATATTCCTTAAGGTTATCCACACCTCCAGGCTAGTTGCTCAGCATAATTCATCTGAGATTATCCAAGTGCAACTTACTCTGAGCAAGACCGCAATGCAAATTGTAGCTTACTACAGATCCCCCAACATGCCCCAGGATTCCCACTCCTCATTTCTTGATACACTAGAAAATATTAGGGTACAACCTAACACCCTAATAATGGGCGATTTCAACTACCCCACCATTAACTGGGAAAACTACTCATGTACCAACTCTTGTGCTCAACGTTTTCTGGAATTCATAAATTCCAATGCCTTGGATCAACTTATCCACACCCCCACCAGGGGCAGGAATATCTTAGACCTGGTCATTACCAATATGGGCAACCAGTGTTCCACACCAGAGGTCAATTCCTCGTTGGTCAGTTCCAACCACAAGCAAATCATCCTAGACATCCACATCCCAGCCCCCCCCCTCCCCATTAGGGAAACCACCATAAAAAATTTCTCCAAAGCCAACTTCACGCTTCTTAAGACAGAAGTGGCAAACTTCACGACACCCATGCTGATGGACAATAGAGATGCGACTGCTGAATCCTATACAATTGCACTTTATAAGCACTTACACGAGTGCATGGATCGTGCAATCCCTAACAGAACCAAGATGCTATCCTCCAAAAAAGGAAGCCAATCTGGTGGTCCCCTCCTATAAACAAACTCTACAACAGAAGAAAGAAACTGTTGCAAAAAAGAGTAAAATCCCATGATTGGAGGACCAGCCTCAGTAAGAAGCTGAGATCCCTCATAAAATCCTCCAAAGCTAGTTACAAATACAAAATTGCCCCTGATTCTAAAGACAACCACAAAGCATTCTATAGCTATGTCAAAAATCTCAATGGCAACACTCAGATCTGCTCTGAGTTACAGCACAATGGCACTAAATATACAGAACCAACTGATATTGCCAACATCCTGGCAGATAGGTTCAGTGCTAACTTTACCCCTCTCTCATCCCCTAAAGGGCCCATCTCTATACCAGAAGAATACAAAGTACCTGTAATCATGGCTGCACAGGTAAAAAACACACTCTCCAAAGCCAAGAACACAGCATACATGGGATTTGACAACATCCCAGGCTGTGTTCTACATGAACAACAGAATGAACTGGCACCCCACCTAAGTACCATGTTCAATCATAGCCTCACCTCAGGCTTTATGCCCACTGAATGGTGCACAGCAATGGTTATCCCACTCCACAAAGAGGGTGCCACCATGGACCCCGGGAACTACCGCCCCATTAGCCTGATGAGCCTGGTCTGCAAGGCTATGGAGCGCATCATCATGGAACTTATAAACAATGACATTGGTAATCTCCAAACTCTGGACCCTACCCAGTTTGGGTTTGTAAAAGACAGATCATGTCTCCTAAACCTGATAGACTTCTTTGAAGTGGTCACCAGAGCTGTGGATGAGGGTAAGGTGGTACACACAGCCTATCTAGATCTTGCCAAGGCTTTCAACACCATCCCCCACTCTGGAATTATAGACAAACTCAATAAACTAGGTATAAATCCCTATGTCACAAGATGGGTTGCCAACTGGCTCACTGATTGAACCCACATTGTGAAAGTAGCAGACTCTAAATCCAACTTTAGACAAGTGACAAGTGGAGTACCACAGGGTTCAGTCCTAGGTCCTCTCCTGTTTGGTATCTACTTCTCTGAAGTACAGGCTAACAGAGAAGGTCTTTGGCTAAGAAAGTTCGCAGACGACTACAAACTATGTGCCATAATCAAATCTCCTAATGATGTGGACATCCTACAAAAGGGCCTCACTGAGACAGATGCCTGGTGTCAAAGCCATGGCCTCACGCTCAATGCCAAAAAGTGCATTGTCATCCCTTTTGGTAAAAACTCTGTACCCGTGAACTACCACATAGGCAGTAGTCTACTTAACACCAAAAGTGTAATAAGAGACCTTGGGACACAGGTGGACAGTAGTCTCTCTTTTGATAATCACCACAGTAGTCAGGAAATCCTTCTATATGGCACACCTCATCAAAAAAGGTTTCTCATCGAGGAAAAAAGAGGTCATTGTTCCCCTCTACTCATCACACATTAGACCCATTATAGAGTACAATGCCCCTTTTGGTATGTACCTCACAAGACATCTACAACAACTAGAAAGGCCACAGAAATACCTCACAAAGAGGATTACCAGCCCCAAACAGATGCCCTATGCAGACCGTCTCAGAAAACTCCAGCTTTACTCTGTCGCATATCGCCTACTCAGAGGCGATCTCTGCCTAACATACAAAGCTACGTCGAACCCAGAGCTGTTGGACATGCTCCATGTAAAGAAATCCCAATTCCTCCGAGCTACACGCTCTAGGGACCTAAACCTTGCCACCACAATAAACAGAACATGCTGGAGGGATAGATTCCTGTCTCAGAGACTTCCCATACTCTGGAACAAACTACCTATCTATATCAAGCAAAGCTCCTCATTAGCACTCATCAAGAAAAATCTTGATGATTGGATGGTAGATAGGAAATTCACCCCGGGGATCACTTCTGTGTCTCTGCTTGACAGGGGCACAGGAAAATAATTTTCTTGGGTGACAAAAGCCAGGGTACCATTTGGCTAGACTTATATAGGCCCTGGGGCTAATAGCCTAGTACCTACCTATGAACCTATGAACCTATGTAAGGACCAAATAGTAGTCCCTCAGTATTTTGTTATGTTGGAAAGCAGCCCTCAGACCCCTTTCCCTCCATATAGCAGCATCATGGACACTATCAGGATGTGTAGCCATGACATATGTAATGAGGCCATCTGCTGATTACATCTCTTGACAGCTGAGTGATGGCCACCTCTTTCTGTTTATGTACAGTTTTGCATCAGGTACAGCAGAGGGTTTAATAGGAATGTGAGTGCAGCCTATCGCAATGAGGACACAAGGGAAGTTGGTTATGGCATAGAACTGTTGCATGGCAATTCATTACTCCATAACTGTAGCTGGGAAGTGGATATACTCATCCACCTTGTTGAATGTTGCTGCCAGGAAATGTAAGAGGTTGCAACTGGCAGCTATCTGGAATACTCCTACAACATCTCCATATGTCACTGAAATGTTCCAGAGGCCAGTATATCTAGACTCAGACAAACGTTTGTTTCTAGAGGTATTGGATTACCTCATAGAGTATGTGCATACATGTACAGAGAACACATCCTACACATAGCCTGCACCAGCTGTCTGTCTAATTGTTACCTGTGGATTATTTCCTGATCAGACAGCTGGCTTAGATATAGCCTGGCTTGGCACCTAGCTGGCTGCCTTCTAGAGTCCATTTGTATATTGTTCTCTGTGGCATGCAGTACCCCAGTCTGCTGTAATTCATTAAATGCTAGTTGCATTTTTTTAAGTAGTACTGTAGATTCTGCAAGGTTCCATAATAATCTGATTACTGTCATAGAGTATAAATTCAGCACATATAGCCTCCACCAACTGCTTTTATAAAGTTGTCGGCGAAGCACTTTGTCACATTTAAGTTGCATTTTGGAAACTGATGGGTGTGTACAGAGTCCAAAATTATCTTATTCTGAATAGGTAATTACTCATTCTTGTTTTACTGTACTTTATGAAATTGCCTCTGCTGCTGGTGTGCTGTCATCATCCTTCGGCATACCGTGCTGTCCGCAATATTCTTTTGGAATCCAGTCCTTAGTGAAACCTTTCTGAGTGAATAAATAGCACAAGCATTGTGGTAGGGATGTTCTTGAATACAGAAAGTGTACACAAAGTCAGCTAGTTTGTACATGTGTTATTACAGATTATCTAGAAAATAACAAAAGCAAGGTACTAGACCAAGGAGCTCTTGAAAAAGTAGCTTATTCCTGATGAAGTAAGCACTTTTGTACAGGATGATATCTGTACTTCTTCAGACAAAAGTAGAAACAGTACGTAAGACAGTCATATAAATACATCCTCCCAAGATGCATCTCTAATTAAATTACATCACAGGATTAATTAAATAATTGACATCTATAAATGCAATTAAATACTGAATGTATTGAACTGAACCAGTGGAAGTAAAGACAACTGTAATGTATGTATATATATTATACAGTATGAAAATCTATTGTGATATAATATAAATTGATACATAAGTATATAAAATAATATATGTAAAAATGTATAAAAATGTTGATGCTAAATGAATGTATAATTGATCCCATATTCAAGAATACTTGAATTATTGTTGTAAAAATTCTTGTTATGCAGAAATTCAATAAGAAACTTTATCTTAAAAATGACATACACCATAAATGATGCTTTAACCTGCCTTATCTATGCACTTTACAAGAAAGTAGATGATCTAGCCATCGTAGTGAACAACTCTACAAAGTCTGCTGTTTCTTCTAATACCATGGATTGTCATCTGTCCTCCCCTGCAGCCTAAACTAATTCTGGTTATGCTACTTCTCATGATCGTATGCACGGAGAGAATTCCAATGAGCGGAGTGCATCTCAATGACCAAGTGAACCAGTCAACCCGGGAAATCCAAGCCAGAATGGTAATATAACTGGACTTACATCTCCTTTGCAGGGGCCACCTTTACCAGCTTCGGATTGTATAAATAACGATAGTACAGATGCTACTGACAGCTTACATAGGTAGTGACAACCCATGCCCAGCTTCAACACAACTAACTTAGCCAGTGGTACTGCCCCTAATTCACCAGCTAGTATTGCTAGTAATTTGAAAAGTTTGGATTCAAAATCATTTAAGCTGAAGAAACTTCAATTAGAAGTGTTATATTTCTGAGAATGTAATGCGAGGAATATAGTGCCAAAAGGCTTGAGAACATGGTGTTACCCTACAGGATTGATTCTGGACTCCCCTTTTCATATGGAGCTTATCAACTTATTCAACCAGCAGGGCATTCAATTAATGGAATGCTTTATAAAGCACTATAATGACCAAATAAAAATTTTGGAGGATGAGATTCGTGTGTTAGATGCAACTGTCATATTGGATTCTGACTTTCATAAAAACAGATACGATTATGACCGTATCTTCAGCAGCATTGATGCACATATTTTGAAGTTTAAGGCTATAAAATTTAAGAAGCTCAACAGAGATGAGGGAGAATACAGCAGAAAAAACACTTATCCACACTCTCCTGAATCACAGCAGTGGGGAGTGACAGCTCATATGACCAATCAGGATATCGGAACCATCCATGACATGAGGGCATCAGAAAGTGATGATATTTTCCACTGGAATTCATACATGGAAGGTGATAATAGTATGACTGCAGCAGTAGGTCCCAGATAAAGTGAAAGACTTCAAAATATGAGAGGTAATATTAACGCATATGCTTCCACTAGTTCTGGTCCACACTCAAACAACATACAGAACGAGCAGAATTTTCAGGGGGATTAAAATGCAGTTCAACAGAACCCATCCTACAAAAGCAACAGGAAGAGGAATCACAGGAACCAGCTGTGAAGATTGGGGAAGATGGGTGAAGGCTGCCAGCCTAGTCAAATAGAATTTGATACATAATTCTGGCATTTGTAAATGAGAGAGAGAGACTTCTTTCAGCTTTTCCCAGTTAGGGGTTGCCATAGTGGATCATCTGTCTGCTCATGATTGACAGTGGAGTTTTACAGTGCTGAATTGCCAGCCCAATGCCCAACCTTCCACTGAAGGCACACACTCACACCTAGGGCCAATTTAGAGCATCCAATCCACCTACGGCATGTCTTTGGGATGTGGGAGGAAACCAGAGCACCCGGAGGAAACCCACACGACCACAGGGAGGACATGCAGACTCCGCATAGAAGGCACCACAGCCGAGGATCGAACCAGAGAACCTCTTGCTGGGAGGTGGCAACACTAACTGCTGCACCACCATGGCCACCCAATTCTGGCATTTGTAAATATAAATGTAAAATACAGGCTTGTGTCTTAAATGTAAAGAAATGCTGTTTCAACTATGTGGCAACATTGCCATCTGCTGTAAGGAAAACTAAGTCAAGTATGTCTTATTGGTCCTTTGAAATTAAAAATACTTTATGTCTGTTCCTTTGAAGTTAGAATTTGGAGTCAATGAGTCTGGAGTAAGCATCCTGCCTATTGTTTTAAGGCTAAAGTTAATGACCAGAATTTACATATGGAATGTTCTTTATTGCTCTAAGTGTAAAATAATGTAAATGCAGTTTCTCTGTCAGCCTGGGAACCAGGAAAGTATAAACAAATGATGTAATGTTTTAGCAGAACTGCAGTTTCAATTTAAACAGTGAGAACCAGAGATTATTAAGCATTTTTGTCTTGATATCCATCTCATCAGCACTCTGCCTGTTGTCTTAAGTAAGTTATTTTAGATGTATGTTTTCTTGTAGTAATAGCTAGGAAATTAGAAGAAAGTTAGACTAAGTGTTTTTCTGTTATGTCAGAACTGTACTACTGATTTATTTTAAGTTTCTGTGTGATCTCTGAACTATTGAATAGCACTGTGGTGTAGAAGTATTGTCTTGTGTTTTAAGTATTTATTATTAAATGTTTTAAAAACCTTTTACCTGTGGCTGGTTTGTGTCGGGATAAGTTAATCTCTAGAGTACATTGCATATTTATTGAGTTTACTGTCTAAGCCACTCCTATAACTTTAGCCCTGGGCTATACTACCAATTGGATAATAATATTGCACAGTAATAATTGGACACCCTTTTAAGGGCCTTTGGGGACCTGATAATTATTAGCTGGTGGTGGCGGTGATTACTACCGTATAGTCTGAGTAAAGGGGCACAGCTGGATAATCTTTGTCAGCCTTTCCCAGGAATGCCTATGAAGTTGTATAAATACTTATCTCAAAGTGTGTGTAGGTGTCAGCTACTTGGGCAGGGACAGGAAGCACTGGTTGGACAGAGAGGGTACTGGAGATTAGCTTGCCAGCTAGGCTGAGATCTGGACCTTATAGCTGTGCTAGTGGGGAGTTTTACTGGGGACCTGGGGAGCAAGGGAGCAACCGGCCTCAGACTGACTGTGATCTCTGTGTGCACTTAAGGGAAACTTACTTTACTGTATGTATTTGTTATCCTTTCCTCTTATATGCGACACCCTCTCTGGTGTTGTTGGTGAGGATTGAGGCTCCCTGATTGCTGGGCTAGGGCACGGCCATCACACCAGTGACAAGCTCAGAGATAACAGTTTGCTATCTTTCCCCACCGGGTGAGTGTGATATGCTTTTCTTGCACAATAACATTCATAATTTGTCTGTTGAAGGGGATAAACATTTGAATATTATTTATAATTCCACTGGTGACTTCAAAGTTTTCCTGTGAGTACTGAATTGGTTGATATTTTAGCCAAGGGTATGACATTTGTACCCTCTAGGAGTTTGGATTTACCTAAAACTATCATTGACTTGAAGCTGTTCATCAGGAAGTTAAATCTGAAACTGCTTTTAGGTGCTAGTACTGGTAACCATGACAATGCCTTTCATGTGTATAGCACATTTAATCCTGTTTTAAATCCAATTTTGGCTGCTTTTGAATAGATTTATGAGTTTGATTTAAGGAATATTAAATTGTTCAAAACTGCTTTTACTGTGTGTAGTAATAATAATCTGAACTTTGATGAAAGAATGTTATTATCTAGTCTAACTACAAGTGACTTAAGAATTTCTCAACTGGTCAAAGGTGGGGGCATAGTTATTTTTGATAATGACACTTACAAAATGAAAATGAAATGTATGTTAGAGACTGAGAACTATAAATTAGTGTCCTTAAATGAGCTTAATGGCGCTTATAAAAAAATTAGGATTTTCTTAAGTGATTTATTTATAGAAACATGTATATCTTTGAACATTTACAATTATTTAACAGTTCCAGCACTGCAAATCCCTATTATCTTTGGAACACCAAAGATTCACAAGGATTTGCAAAATCCCCCATTATGCCCAATAGTTAATGGTCGTAATTCCATTACTTATCCTATGGCCAAATTTGTGGATAACATACTCAAAAAGTTTTTGACTGATGAACCACAAGTATGTAAGAACACATGGTCTTTTTTGGCAAATGTTAATGGATTGCGATATAATGGTGATTACAACTTTGCAACAGTAGACATAAAAGATTTGTACACAGTGATCCCTCATGAATTAGGCATTGATTGGGTCAGTCAGTTGTTGGTCCAGAAGGGTATTAGTAATGAGGAATTATATTTGATACAAGAATTTTTAGACTTGATACTCACTAAGAACTTTTTTCTGTTTGAGGACTCTTGCTATTTGCAGACCCAGGGTATCGCCATGAGTTCATCGTGTGGGGCAAGCTTTTCCAATCTATTCATGGTCTTTTGGAAAATAAATTTATCCTTAGGAACAACCCCTTTTTGGAAAATATCTATTATTACACCCATTACCTTGACAATATTTTTGCAAATTTCAAGGTTAACAAGACTATTTTTAAAGACTTTATGGATTATATCAATAGCACCACTGATTTTTTAAGGTTCACAAGCAACTTCCAAAGGGCAACACTTTCCTATTTGGATATTTGTTTGAGCAAAGAGATCATCAGACAATGTTATACGGCCACTATTTTCAGAAAATAAACATATTCTAATATTTTTCTGCATTTTCAAGCTTCCACCCTAGCAATCAGAAAAAAATCAGTTTTCAAAGGTCAGCTAGTCAGGTCTGCCAGGATGATTTCCAATTTTAATGACTTTTTGGTGGAATGCCAGTTTCTTAAAGATACGTTTCTGAAACGTGGATATCCACATTCCTTATTGGAGGATACCCAGGTGGAGGCTACTTTTAAAAGGTCGACTAGACATTTTAAAGTCATTCTGAATGACTCCCAATTTAGTGACATGGATATTTCAGACAATCCTTGTGTACATATTAGTAGATCAACATCTACTGCTCCTTTGGATTTTGCAACCACATTTATTATCCTGTTTTGCAATGAAGCATATGTGATCAAGCGCATTGTGTATAAGAACTGGGACTTGATATCAGCTGATGCAAACGTTAGGAATAATTTACCCAGTAGACCTATGATCATATATAAAAGGGGCTTAAATTTAAAATCCATGTTGGAGGTTAAGAAAACCAACAACTCTAGAATAAAAGAAATGTTTAAATGTGAATCATGCCCCCATTGCAAACATGCCATCACAGGTCTATCCTTTACCTTCAGAGATATAAGATTTTTCTGTACAGGTAGATTTAATTGTAACATTAGAAGTATCATCTACCTGGCTAAGTGTAAAATGTGCCCTGTTTTTTATATAGGAAAATCAGATAGGAGGCTTAGGGACAGGGTATATGAACACATATATGCAATCAAGAACAAAAAAGTTGAGAATGCCCTGGCTAAGCATATAATCAATTTTCCAGAACATATTTTTGATTTCAGTGTGATTGACCAAGTTACCAACAGTATCAGGGGTGGCCCCATCTCCTTATGGTTGGGGAGATGTGAACTATTGTGGCAACTCAGATGTGACGCATTTAGATACCCTGGTATTAAGGACATGTGCTCTATAACATGCATATTGAAACTAAAAAGTCTTATCAGATAAGAGAGTTTTTATGTCATTTATAGTGTATGTAATTTTTAAGATAAAGTTTCTTGACGTTTTGCATAACTAGAATTGTTACAAAAATAATTCAAGTATTCTTGAATATGGGATCAATTATGCATTCATTCAGCATCAACATGTTTACATATTTTTATACATTGTTACATATTGGTTGGGACTTTAGTAGAATATATATATATATATATATATATATATATATTTTTATATTCCAGGATATATTATTTTATATACTTATATATCAATTTATATTACATCTCAATAGATTTACATACTGTATAATATATACATACATTACAGTTTTCTTTACTTCCACTGGTTCAGTTCAATAAATTCGGTATTTAATTGCATTTGTAGATATCAATTATTTAATTAATCATGTGATGTAATTTAATTAGAGATGCAGCTTGGGAGGATGTATTGATATGACTGTCTTATGTACTGTTTCTACTTTTGTCTGAAGAAGTACAGGTATCATCCTGTACGAAAGTGCTTACTTCATCAGGAATAAACTACTTTTTCAAGTGCTCCTTGGTCTAGTGCCATGCATTTGTTATTTTCTAGTTTGTCTCCTTTTTCCCCAGTTATTATTACAGATTATGTAATAAATACTGCATTGGTTATATAAAAAAATGTATAAAAGTCATAACGATACCACAGTGTATAAAAATATGCAAAAATGCAACGGCTAACTGGTTGTTAATAATTGCATATTTTTACTGTCAATTAAAAATAAATTTTAAATAAAAAATATTTTCCAAAAAGTATCATGTAAAACTAGTCTGCATTTTTGTTTCATGTAGTTAAAGTTCTTTCATGTTAGTTAAATTTTGCATAACTTTGTACCACGTGTAATCTCAGCTTGCTGTCATTCTATTCTAAACAATAGATCTCTTGCCTTTAATTGCTTTTGTGTCTCAGTAAATTTACTAAAAGCAAACAGAAATAAAAATCCTCTTAACGGAAACATTCAGTATTTTTTAGACTTTCACTATCACTATACACAATTTCTGTATATGTTTGTACCTATAAATAATTGTTTGGGTCTGCAGACACTCTTGTCCTTAACTGGTCATTAAGTCATCAATGCTTCCTCTTTACTCCTCTTAAGATAAATGTTCATGCTTTTTTGCTTGTGGGATTTTCAGTCAGGTTGCATTTATTTGGCTGTCTTATTCTCAAGCATTGTTTTGTGCTAGGGTGCCTTCTGTGCGGAGTCTGCATGTCCTCCCTGTGGTGGCACGGGTTTCCTCCAGGTGCTCTGGTTTCCTTCCACATCCCAAAGACATGCTGTAGGTGAATTGGTCACTCTAAATTGGCCCTAGGCATGAGTGCGTGCATTTGCCTTCTGTGGAAGGTTGGGCACCAGGCTGGCAATTCGACACTGTAAAACTCCACTGCCAATCATAAATTATACTTCATTAAGTAATATCCATGATTGGTTTGATTGGATCATGTTTGATTTGAACATGCCCAGTAGAATATAATATTGCAGATGACTGTTCTGCAGTTCAACAAAGTATAGTTCTGTAGAAGTAAGAAACATATAGGCATACATATAGATCATGTGCAAAGTTGTTCTATAATTCTTTTTGCTGTAATTATGCTGTCATTGTAAAAAGTAAGCTTTCTGGGTGTAAAATATGTAGTTTTTTCTTTAGCTGCTTCAGTGTTTCTATTTATTGTATGCTGAACATCTGTCCAATTATTTCCAGATTCTGTGTCGTCTGACCATGATTTTTGATAATGCAACTTTGGAGACAAACAGTTTGAAGTCGGTAGGTGTTTCTTCAACCAACAGCTGATTTCACCACATCAAGTGACACAGACTGAAATACAATCTATTGTACACTCAAACAGTCAACCAGACAATAAATCAACCAATAAATAACTCAATGCAGTTATCCTGAAGTGCAGCTCCCTTCAGTTATTTTATTTTATTAATTTATTTATCCTTTGTTAAAAGCTGCGGTGGTGCTGCTGCGGTAGCATTGTCGCCTCACAGTAAGACGTTGTCCTGTCCGATTCTCAGCTAAAGCATCTTCTGTGTGGAGACATGCGTGAATGTGCGTACCTTTGTTGAAGGTTGTGCATCAGAGCTGGCAAGTCGGTACGTAAAAATCTACTGCCAATCATTAGCAGACCGGAGTTCAGCTGTGGCGACTCCTAACTGGGAAAAGCTGAAAGATACAACAACATTTATTTATCCTTTGTTGACCAATTTAGTCCCATTAGGGATGTATTATCTTTTCAGGGGACACCCATGGTAGTATTTAGATTACAACAAGCTCATATGTGTCTTTTTACTCAGTGTAAACCTTTTTATCATAATTGGAAAATAACTCTATGGAACTCTGCCACTTATTTCCACAAACAAAAATGACCTAGTATGTTTTCTCATAGAGAAGAAAGTATTAGCAGGAATACTGACTCTGTTAAGAATGGCTTGCCAGCAAGCCTATGACCCCATGAGTGAGTCACTGGGGGCAGAGTTGAGGTGATTAAATAAACTATATAGGAGCTTTTTGTCTTACTCCATTGCTTAGCTTGCCAGAACAGTCTCACTCAATCAGCTTGGGGATTTTACCTGAGTTTTGCATTTATCAGTTATCCATCCACCAGCAATCAATTAGATAGGACACTATTAGATTAAAAAAATAAATATTTAAATTTTTAATTTAAGGGCACTACCTAGAAGTGGTGTTAGTTGGTAAGATTTTAAATGGAGAGGAAAGGCTCCAGGGTTCAACCCTCCATAAATGTTTTGTGTTTCTTTGTATAATCTTTGCAAAACATTAAATTGATTATTTGTTTATTTATTTATTGGTATTTGTTTACCAGGAAGGCCCACTGGGCCAAAGTAAGCCCATTTTCAGTGGAGACCCAGGAAGAAAAGCTCCAAGAGAACAATAAGACTTACATAAAGTTTCAAAAAAAGTTTCAATAAAAATTAAAAAAAAAAAAAAGATCAAGAAAATTACAAAAAATAAATTATCAAAAAATTTACACAAAATTATAGAAAATAGATAAAGCTGATATGCTATTATACTAACAGCAAAGTGAAACATATTCATAGTACAGACAATAATAACATGACACAATATTAGGCAAAACAAAATAGTTCAAAATTATACAGTTATAAGTACGCACCAGGGAATGCATATACATCCAGGTGTTTCCTAGAATAAACAATAAAACATAAATATACATATATATATATATATATATATATATATATATATATGTGTGTATATATGTGTGTGTATATATCTATCTATATATATATATATATATATATATATATATATATATATATATATATATATATATATATATATATATATAGAGAGAGAGAGAGAGAGAGAGAGGCATAAAATGTAATATATTGAGAAAAAGGAAGGAGGAAAGAAAAGTGGAAAAGAGGTAGAAGAGAGAATGGGGGAGGGGATAGTAAGTAAGATAGCAAAAAAGAAAAAAAAGAAATGAGAGAAGGGAGAATTTCACACAGAGGTAATTGGAGGACGGGCACTGGGCAAAACTCTGATCTGTGATATATAGTATTAAGTATCCTGTTTTTTTGCTTATTTTTACTAGTTATTGCTTATTACAGATATTTATAGCACTTTTATTGTCTGTTGCATACTTTTTACTGTATTTTATAGCTATAAACTAATCTGCATGGTTGCATTAAAATTGTCTGCCTCACAGGGCCTGATAAATATGATTTTTGCTGTCACACTGTTTGTAAATCTTTTCTAGCTAGTTTTGCTGTGTGTGAGGTATTAACTGGACATTTTCTTCATATGTTAAACATCTGTTTATGTATGTTTGTTCTGATTTCCTGCCATCGGTATCCTGCTCTTATACTTGGTGGCTTTGGAGTTGCCCGCTCCTACTGTAAATTTGATCTGGGAGACTTTTCCCAGTCTAGTGTCATTAGCTCATTTTACCTAATACAGAGAGAACATTTGAGAAGGCCAACCCATTTAGTTTCTTAACCTTGAATTATCTTCAGCACCTCCTTTCTCCCTTTCCACTTTACTTAAAAAAATGTTCTAAATTCTAAGCGTGTTTCCTGCTTTTCCTGTAACTAGTCTAGTCCAGATACAGATTTGCTGTATCCAGGACTGTCTGTAAGCTTCTGAGCAGTGCCAAAGTCTGCTCTTCAATTTTTCTATTAGATCTACTATTTCTCTCCTCTCCTGCACTTTTAGTAGCTTATTAGTCTAGTACTTCACCAGACTTCTTGTAGCAATTACTGTAGCACACAAAAGTGCTACCAGCACTAAACGTTCTACAAGGAAACAGTTCTAGTACTTATTATTAATGCCCACCCCTCCAGGCATGTCTAAAGGTCAGTTCTCTGTGCATTCTCCTATTAACCTGGTGAACTTTGGCATCCTGAGGCAATGTAGCAACTGCCTCATGTACACTGACAACCCTCTCCTCTTACCTCCCAACACTCAGGCTTGTGAGAGATGCACTTATATATCCAAATTGGATGCCACACACTCTCCAGCCAAGACCGGAATAGCTGGTTAAGAGGAGAAGGTCAACACTTGCACCACACCACATGGAACACATAGCCCTCCAGAACACACACCAGCACTGCCTTCACATAAAAACACAAACTGCACAGCCACCTTCGTGGAGGGTCACAATAAAAATCTACCCAAACAGCAGAAACCACCAAGGCAGAAACACACACAACCATCACAACACAAAACTAATCATGAGACACATAAGTCTCCTAAACATCGTGCCACTCAACCAAAGCCCCTAAGGCAAAACAACATGCCCAATACACTAGTCATAGTGACTTGCTAGTGAGGTACACTGATGTCCCACTCACTAGGTTGAATAAGGAGAAAGTAACAGTCACCTGCCTGCCAGGCATTAGGAAATGCCACATAATGCATGCACATCCCTCAACAACAGGTACAAATATGACTCTATCATTGTACATGTGGGTGTGAATGAAATGAGATGTACCTCTTTGGACTACATGAAAAGAGACATGGAGGCACTCTCAGATTATGTAGCCCAAGTGGGTATGACCCTAGCCCTGATCAGCATCCTACCATCACCCAGAATGATACCACAGTTATTGTTGTGTCTTTCGGCTTTTCCAGGTTAGGGGTCGCCACAGCGGAACTCCGGTCCGCTAATGATTGGCAGTAGATTTTTACATGCTGAGTTGCCAGCTCTGATGCTCAGCCTTCAACGAAGGTACGCCCATTCACGCATGTCTCCACACAGAAGATGCTCTAGCTGAGAATCGAACAGGACAATGTCATACTGTGAGGTGACAATGCTACCGCAGCACCACCACCACAGTTACAAGCATAAAAGTATTGATTTCAACAATTGGCTAAGTTTCTGGTGTCATTCTAAGGGGATCCAGTATCTTCCTGGGATGACATGATTGACAGACCTCGATGCTTTGTCAGAGATGGCCTGCATCTGTCACCCTTGGGCTTCCGGATACTGGCCAAGGCTCTTGCCACCGCTATAGTGCCATTTTTAGGCGGTGTTCCTAAGACCAAATTACCACCGTAACAGCTACAAACAAATGCAGTCTGAGGGTCATGCAGTTCAATGCTAGAAGTCTAAATCTCAAAATGCACTTACTTGAAGCACTCCTTAAAATGGAGAACATCGACATTTGTGGCATAACAGAGACCTGGTTCAAGGCAGCAGAAAGCACCAATGCACTACCAGGCTATAACTCATTCCACACCTTTCAGCCCCAGAACTTGGACTGAAGCTCCAAAGGCGGTGGTGTTTCCATATTCATAAAGGATGCACACACCTCCAGACTAGTAGCCCAACATAATGCATCTGAGATACTTCAGGTGCAGCTAACATCGGGTAAGACCGTGAGTCAGGTCGTAGCCTGCTATAGGTCCACAACCATGTTCCAAGACTCACACTCCACGTTCCTAATCACCCTGGAGAATATTAGGGTCCAACCTAACACTCTCATACTGGGTGACTTCAACTACCCTTCCATTAACTGGGAAAACTACTCATGTACCAATAGACTTGCCCAACGTTTCCTGGAATTCATTAATTCCAATGCTCTGGACTATCTCGTTCTTACCCCCACTAGAGGTAGCAACATCCTTGACCTGGTCATTACTAACATGGGTGACTGTTGCTCTACACCAATAGTCAACTCCTCCCTGATCAGATCTGACAACAAACTAATCACCTCGGAAATCCACATCCCTCCCACCCCCCACGTAAAGGTAACCACCATGAAAACTTCTCCAAAGCTAACTTTGGGCTCCTAAAAATAGAGGTGGCTAACTTCACGGCACCCATGCAAATGGAGGTCAGTTTCATAACCGCCAAATCATACACCAGTGCACTGTATGAACACGTACACAAATGCATGGATCTTGCGATACCCAACAGAACCAAGATGCTCTCCTCCAAAAAAAGGAAGCCATAAACAAACTTTACAACAGGAGGAGGAAACTGATGTGGAATAAGGTGAAGTCCCAAGACTGGAAAAACTTCCTTATCAGCCTCAACAAAAAGTTGAGATCCCTCATCAAATCCTCTAAAGCAAGCTATGAAAGCAGAATTGCAGCAGATAGTAAAGACAAGCACAAGGCCTTCTATAGTTATGTAAAGAATCTCCATGGCAATACCCAGATTTGCTCTGAGCTACTGCACAATGTACCTCCTATACTGAGCCAACAGATATTGCCAATATACTGGCCGACAGATTCAGTGTCAACTTCAACCCTCTCTCCCCCACAACCATGGGACCACTCACTATACCAGTAGATTGCCAGGCACCCAGTATTACTGCTGAACAGGTTAAAACAGCACTTTCCAAGGCCAAGAATACAGCTTCTATCGGACCTGACAATATCTGTGACTGTGTTCTACAAGAACTACAGAGTGAACTGGCACCTCACATGTGTGCCCTGTTCAATTACAGCCTCACTTCAGGCTTTGTCCCTACCGAATGGCACACTACTACAGTCATCCCTCTCCACAAAGGAAGAGCGACTACAGACCCTGGGAACTATTGCCCCATTAGTCTGATGAGCCTGGTCTGCAAAGCTATGGAATGCATCGTCATGGACCTAATAAACTAGGATATAGGGAATCTCCAAACTCTGGATCCTACACAGTTTGGTTTTGTGAAGGGTAGATCATGCCTGCTCAACTTGATCAACTTCTTTGAGTCAGTCACCAGAGATGTGGATTAAGGCAAGTTGGTTCATACAGCCTATCTTGATCTGGCCAAGGTCTTTGATACTATTCCCCACTCAGGAATCATAGAAAACTCACTAAGCTAGGCATCAACCCCTATATCACTAGGTGGGTTTCAAAGTGGCTCACAGATAGAACCCACAGTATGAAAGTAGCTGATTCCAAGTTAGACTGCCAACCAGTTAAGTGTAGAGTCACACAGGGTTTGGTCCTGTGTCCTCTCCTGTTTGGTATCTACTTTTCTGAAGTCCAGGCTGACACAATGGGACTCTGGCTGACAAAGTTCACAGATGATTGCAAGTTGGGAGCTTTATTTAACTCCCCGAGTAATGTTGACATCCTACAGAAAAGCCTCACTGAGACCAACAACTGGTGTCAGAACCATGGCCTGAAGCTCAATGCCAAAAAAATGTGTCATCATCCCCTTTGGGAAAAACCCAGTTCCCATGAATTATCACATCGATGGTAGTCCACGAACACAGAAGGCATTATAAGAGATCTGAGAACACAGATTGACAGCAACCTCTCTTTTGACCAGCACATTGCCATGTGGTCAGAAAGTCCTTCTATGTGGCACATCTCATTACTAGGTTCCTATCATATAGTCGAACTTGTACAAGTTCGAACCTTATATAGTCGAGATCATAAGTTCAAACTTTTACAAGCTCAAGCGTTTCAACAGAAATTTTGGTAAGGGGAGGTTTCCATTCGGTTGAATGAGGTGTGATCTTGGAGTTGGTATATTTAAGTAGCAGGGGGTGTGAGGGTGCAGGGGGCTTGTCCCCCTGCTTACAACAGTTTATTTTGTTTTTCCTTCTTTTTTTCTTTTTTATTCATAGTCGAAGTTTTGCAACTTTGAATGGAATGGTTCGCACATTTCGTGTTCAGAGTTATAAAACTTCGACTATGTGATATAGACCCTCATTACTAAGGGTTTTGCATCCAGGAAGAAAGAGGGCATTGTCTCCCTTTAGTCTTCCCTCATTAGGCCAATCATTGAGTATAATGCTCCATTTGGTATGTACCTCACTAAACACCTGCAACAACAGCAGAGGCTGCAAAAATACGTCACAAAGAGAATCCTAGGCCTTAAACATTTGTCCTATATGGACAGACTAAACAAACTCGAACCATTCTGTGTCTCATATTGCCTACTTAGAGGCAATCTCTGCTTGACTTACAAAGCCATGTCTCTCCCAGCTCTGTTAGAAATGCTACATCTAAAGACATCCCAATCCCTCCGCACCACATGCTCTAGAGACCTCATCCTCATTACCACCATCAACAGGGCATGCTGGAGGGACAGGTTCGTAACCCAGAGACTGCCCATGCTATGGAATATACTTCCCATACATGTCAAGCAGAGCAGCTCACTGACTCTCTTAAAGATAAATCTTGATAAGTGGGTGGGAAATAGAAAATTAACCCCAGAGATCACTCCAGTGGCTTTACTTGACAGATGCACTGGGAACTAAGGTCGGGTGGCACAAAGCTAAGTAATCGTATGGGCTAGGCTTGTAAAGAATGAAGTAGACAGAAAGAGAGAGAGGGAGAAAAGAGGGAGAAAGTGCTCAGGGAGTTAAAAGAAAGCAAGAGAAGGAGTTAAGTAGTTAAAAGTTCTTTAGGAATTATCAAGAGAAGAAATTGTTGGAGCAGGAATTAGATAAAAACAGATTTAGGTTCAGTTGGTAGATTAAGTGATGGCAAAGAAAGGAATTAAACAGTTACATGTCCAAGTGTACAGGAGATGATTGTACAGTCAAGTTTTGAAGTTAGAAGGGCTTTGTTGTATGCGGATAAATGAAGGAAGGTTATTCCATATTCTGGCCATGTCCGAAGAGTATAATAACTGGCATGTAGGTAATTTGGGCTTATGGATTTGAAAAATCAGTTGGTGCACAGATCATAGAGGCATAATGGGGTTGCAAAGTGTGAGGTGGGAGGTAAGGGCAGGGCAGTCTTGTGTTTTATGAACGAATTTATGTGAAGTCGTAAGCTGAAGGAGTAGTAGGTAGTAGAGGAATTCAAGCCATTGTAATTTTTAGGGCAATACAGTGATGAGTAGAATGGCAACTGTTTGTGGCAAATTTAGCAATCTTGTAATAGCATGTCTCTAATTTTGTTTTCAAGGAAGACTGCAGGCTGGTTAATAAGGGTGCGCCATAGGTTAGTGAGAGTAACAGGTATGATAGTGGCTTATCAGGTATGATAGTTGTTTCGTCAGGAGGGAGAGGAACTTATTGTGTCCATAGAGTAATCCAAGTTTTTTGTGGGTCTTACTTATATTATTTTGAATGTGCAGATTGAATTTAAGGTTTTAATTGATTATTACTCCTAATAATTTAATGTGGGTCAGTAGTTCAATTTTCGTAGAGTTAAGAGAGAATATATCGAGGTCACCTTTATTGATCGGTGTATTTTTCTTGGGAGTAAAGATCATAAGTTTAGTTTTTTGGGGATTCAAAGAAAGGTGATTTTTGTGAAGCCAATTTTCCACAATGGAAAATGCTGCTTGCGTGGATTGCTGTAATATATTTGTGTTGTGGGCAGAGCAGACTATAGTGGAGTTTTCTGCACACTGGACTAAGAAGTCCTGCAGGATTGCTTGGTAGAGATTGTTGATAAAAATGTTTAAACAGAAGAGGGCATTATACACAATAAGTGGCATGTCATATTGTGAAGATCTGCAAAATACCTTGCTTGAATATGACTGAAATGTCAGCATACCTCTCAACCAATCATGGACATAAAACAACAGACTCATGGACAACTGTAGATGGAAAAAGGTACAATCAGGCAATCAGGCCTAAACTTATGAGAGAATCATCACTTTTACCTGCATTTTTGGTCAAATCATCTTCATTGTTTTTATATTTAATTACCATTTGATGAGTTTTTGATGATCTCAGTGGATATGTACCTCCAGGGTGCTCTTTGGTAGCTTTCTTCTCCGTTGGATGGATATTACAGTTTTGGTTCTTTGTTTCATTCTGGCTCTGGGCTAGGTGGAGTATGTTTTTTATGTAGGTACACTGTTGTGAGCTATGGGAGTTTACTGTACAATGTACAGCATGGTACTTGCAGTTCTGTTTTGATTCCTTGTGGATAATTGAGAGCAGGTGTGTTTACATCTGGGGCAATCTACTTGACAGGGCACTCAGTCTCCTTGTGTTTTGTAGAGGTATAGCTGCTGTGCATCATTTCTTCATCTTGTTGGACAGTGGTGGCAGATTTGATTACTTCAGTGTTTACAGTGCTGTTGGGAGGTGATTACAATCACATTGGCACACTTAATCTTTTGCTGGGGTTTTCTGTGCAAATAGTGGACGAGACTACTTCTGTATTGTTTTGGTCTATTTGGTTCTAGATCAGGTTATGACTAGTTCATTTGTTTACACTGACGAAAATAAACAGGAATTCAAGAACGCTTCCCAGAATGCTCACATCAGCAGAGCATCTAGAAATGCAGTGGTTTACATAAATTATGATGTGCTCTTTCCTTCCATGTAAAAACTGGTGGCAAGATAATTATAGCTTGTTGCACACTCATTAGTCTTTAGCGTAGTAATAATGATAATAATAATAGTAATAGTAATACTAATAATAATAGCACAATATTACTAAAACAAAAAAGCATACTTAGCTGTCCCTGATTGTCAGAGATGACCCTGAATTTGTTTCAAATTTTGCTCTGTCTCTTTAATCACTCCTAAAAATATGTGCCATTTAAAGAAAAAGTGTGGAATTGTAACTTAATATATAATGTCAATATTTAGACTGTATAATTATTTTATTTCAGAAAATTCAGATTAATTTCCATCATATTCTGTCTCTGTCTCAGGTTAATAGCCCTGATATTTAAATAATGCTCATGATTTTCCCCTGATTATTTCTGGTTTTGTCCTTGATTGTATTGAGACATGTCCCCAATTCATTCAAGAGGTGTGGAAATAATTAACATAGGTAACCATATATTCAACCTATAAAATGAATAAGGACTTTATGTTATGCTTTCTAAGTCCAGAGTGGGTGGCTGCAATTATATCTCTAACCTGGAGATTCAATAAACTCTGTGTAGGCTTTATGCGAAGCCTATAAGGAGTTTATCTGTTAGCGCAATGACATACCTTTCAACTTCTCAGGGCTACAAATCTGCACAAACCTAAAATAATGGGGAACAAAGGCTCAAAAATAGGGGCAGATTTTACATATTGCTCTTATAAGCTTAGAAAGTAACTGAAATAACAGGATGTATGTTAGCATGCATTTTCTGAAAGATATGAAGTTTGAAACTCATATGTGTCATTATTTAGTGACGACAGTCCTCAGTAATTTGACAGAATACTGCAAATTTTATGAAGAATTGACAAGTATGAGTCAAAAACCTGGACATTCTGAGAAAATCTGTTCAGTTGAGAGGTCTGCGCGATGAGCAGCAGTGCTAATCGCATAGTAGTGCTGCTCCTCACACTTACATGAATATAAACAATGTTTCATGGCCAGCAACAGTGTTGCCAGCCAGGAAACTATACAAAGCAGCACAGATATAGAAAGAAGGTACATACAAGATTGCCCAGGGGCAAATCTGCTTGGCAAGATTGCCTGGACAGCCACAATGACTACCAGGGGTGAAAATACTGCAATAACAGCAGTATTAACACAAAAAAAGAAAAGTGCAATCTACACTACAACAATTATTTGCAGAGTGGAATAATAGATAGAGATGACAATGGCAAGGGCAAACACTAGGCTGGGAAAATGTGCTGATGAAAATGGACATACTCCCATAGACAAGAATGAGAGGAATGCAAAAAGAGGAAGAGGGCATGTTAAATATGTCAATATACCCAAGACAGGATATGTCAAGGTATACACACTTCCAAGACAAGTCAGTAGCATAACATTAAGCAAATATGTATGTAGCACATTATGTACTGCTGCTTTCACTTCCTGTGTGAGTATATATCAATAAAAAATATATATATCTATATCTATATCTATATATATATATATATATATATATATATATATATATATATATATATATATCATCACACAGGAGAGTATATATGTAATGGTCACACAAGGTTTCATGTTAATGGAGATGAATGATTGTGATATAAACTTCATTAGCATGTTCACTGGAGAGGATATTTAGCAAGGATATTATACACAATAAGAGTTATGTCATATTGTAAAGATATGCAAAATAATTTACTTGACTATGACTGAAATGTCAGCATACCTCTCAACCAATCATGGACATATAACAATAGACTCATGGACAACTGTAGATGGAAGCAGGCACAATCAGGGACAATTTTAAAATATTAATACCATTAATCTGTGACACTGACATAATATGTGTTTAAGTTATTATACATGTTCTGCAAGGATAGACATGTACAACTGTAATGATTGTCAATATTCTAGAAGGAGAATTCATCAACCATTCCCCAAAATGACCTATTTTTGGAGGGTTAAGAGGGACAGTGTTAAATCTGAAATTGAAATAAGGTGCAATCCTGGCCAGCTGAGAGATTTGCATGGCTCATAAGCACAAGTCACACCTGCAAGAAGCAAACCTATGCCATTAATGTTGTCATTGAACTGTGTATTTACTGTGTGCAACACAAAAAGATGTATCACACTTGTATCTTGTAGCACACACTGAATGGAACTCCGCACTGTCAAATCCTAATGGGTATGCATCCCAAAGAATAGTCGGCATGCCCGACAAGATGCATGGGAGCTCACTGTGCCAAATGTGATACACTTGAATAAAGCATCCCTGGCTGACAAAGGTAAGACAGTATGCATAACAACACTTAAAAACAACACACTATTATTAGATTCCTACACAGAGCTGATTATTGCATGCATCTTCCACATGTAATGTCAATGGATATTGTCTGAAGCATCTGCATTTGATAAGTGAATTAAGAGCTGGTGTGTTATAATGAATGGTACAACAGTATGCGAGACAGATATAAATGCATCAACTATGCCCATGTGCACAGACAATACAGCAGTGCAAAGTCTAGCATCAATGAGTGAGGAAGCTGTCACCGTGATATTGTACATATACCAAACAATATATGGAGTGCACATGTGCCACATGATCACTGTCCCCTGATATTGCCAATAAAAATGTTATACTGCCATGAAATCCTGATATGCATGTATTTGTGTTCATGCAAAATTTCAAGCAGTAATACTTAT
Organism: Protopterus annectens; assembly: GCF_019279795.1. Taxonomy (NCBI): domain Eukaryota; kingdom Metazoa; phylum Chordata; order Ceratodontiformes; family Protopteridae; genus Protopterus; species Protopterus annectens. The sequence continues at coordinate 101,745,015 of NC_056740.1, forward strand.
GTGGTGTTCTGGTATGTCTATGATGCTGTACAGTCACACTATAGCTGTACCAAATATACAATTGGACTTCATAGGTTCATAGAAGAGTACTTGGCTAATGTTCCAAGACCCAGTAAAGGCCTAGCCATATTTAACATGAGTTTAACAATTTTTAACAGTTCATTGAATGATGTTCACACGGGTATGAGCCTATGATATGTTATCTAAGACCAACTGCCTCTAACCATGAGGGACAGGTGCTCAACAACAGGAGTACAATTACAATTAGCCATCCATTGACCTAGGTTGCACTTGAAGAGGGCCAGAAAAGGCCTTTGCTTTACATCAATGGGAAGCTTGCTTCAGAGAAGGATTAGTGTCTGACAGAAATATGTATCTGTCCAGCATTATTATGTCAGAGGCTAGGTTAACATCCTTGGAATAAGTGACCCTCATGCAGTTTATTTTACCAATGTGTAACATTTCCATCAGAGCTGGAATAGAGACTGCTATGTAGGCCAAACACAGACTGGCCCTGAGTAGTCTGTAGGGGACATAATACAGTGATATAACTTTCAATCTTTTAATGTAGGACTTTGTTTTTTTACACCGTTTCTTCCTTGTGCAAAAAATCTGGCTTGCTTCAGCTGTTGTAGATGTGTGGTGAGGTTCATGCAAAAGGGTGCATTGTACTCAATTACTGGTGTAATGAGAGTTGACTTCAATGTAATTAAAATGTCCTTTGATATGAATGCCATGCCCATACTTATGAATTGTGCCACAAAGAAGGGATTTGTCACCACTGTGGACACATGATGGTCGAATCTCCGAGTACTGTCTACCTTCTTTTTCTTTCAGCTGCTCCCATTAGGGATCACCACAGTGGATCATCTGTTTCCATTTTTACCTGTCCTCTGAATCTTGTACTGTCACACTAACCACCTGTATGTCCTCTCTCACCGCATCCATAAACCTTATCCTAGGCATTCCTGTTTTCCTTCTCCCAGTATACCCAGCATCCCTCCTCAGTACATGTCCAAACCAACTCATTCTCACCTCTCTGGCTTTGTCTCCAAACTGTCTAACCTGAGCTGACCCTCTAATATACTCATTTTTAATCCTGTTCATCATTGTTGCACCCAATAAAAATCTTAACATCTTTAACTCTGCCACCTCCAGCTCTGACACCTGTATTTTTTTCAGTGCTACTGATTCCAACCCATATAACATAGCTGGTCTCACTACCATCTTGTAGACCTTCCCTTTACTTTTACTGGTATCCGTCTGTCACAATTCACTCGTGACACTCTTCTCCACTTACTTCACCCTGCCTGCACTCTCTTCTTCACCTCTACCTGAGTACCCAGATCATGTAACACTGGGTCTACTCATAGGGTTGTACTGTCTATATTGTAGTTAGCCTGGGTATTTCCTTTCCAAAAGGGAATAATTTTGCTTTATTGATTATTTAATGTGCCTTCATGGCTCTGGCAACAAACATTTGTGCGCGTTATTACTTTGTGCAGTATATCAACAGGGTTAGTGGATTTAAGAATTGTCCACAATTTGCTGTCATCCACAAAGATGGTCAGGTAAAGGATGTCTATGTTTGCCTTGACTTCTGGGAATTAAATACCAAACAGGAAAGGGCCTAGTACAGAAACCTGTGGTACTGATTTGGTCACTGGCATCTTGTTAAACAGTATGTATCCTGTTGGTGAGCCATTTGTTTAGTCATTTGGTGACGCAGGGGTTCATGCCCAGTTGAGACATTTTCTCTGTAATATCTGTGTGTGTAATTGTATAAAATATCTTGGCCAGGTCAAGTTAGGCAGGATACATAGTTTTTCCTTCATCCGTGACCTTGGTGACCTTTTCAAAGACGTCAACCAGATTTAGCAGACATGATCTAGCCTTAATGAATCTAAATTGTTTTGGTGCACAGGAAGAAGATTACCTATGTTCTTGTTGATAAGGCCCATGATGATTCTTTCCATTTCCTTACAGATGAGGCTAGTCAGGCTTATGTGTCTATAATTCCCAGTGTTGGATAATGTTCCATCCTTGCTCAGATGGATGACTGTTGCCATCCACCATTCTGCCAAAACATAGCATGTCTGGAGGCTGTTGTAAAGTAGAGTTCCAAATGTGTCTGTTAGGTCAAGTTTTAAGTTATTGAAAAGGCAATCTGGATGTTGTCAGGACCCATCAATGCTATATTTTAGCCTTAGAGAATACAGAGATGAACTGCTGTCTTGAGAAAATAAGCTGAGTAATGTTTGCATGTATACTTTGGAGTGATGAGCAGTGGGGACAGTGGGATGATGTTGATCAAAATCTGTCAGGTAGCAGGTTGTCTTTTGCCTCCTGTTGAGTATGTGTGGTGCCATCCTCAACCATCTCTGCACATAGCTGTGTATTCCCCTTAAGCTTTTGTACTTAGTTAAAATATGATTTGTGACAACACCTCGAAATACAACCTTGGGAATGTATCACATGCCACATAGTGGAAGTATTAACACAGTCATACAAGTCTACCTATTTCACATCATTACATCAATTGCACATCATATGCCTATAAGATTATCATTGAAAATATGTATGTGAGGGTCCTGATACCATATATGGACCCATTACAAATGAGGTGGATGTGATTCATGCAGAACAGTTAATGACACAAATGCTGATACACAATGATGCTGGGGAACACCTGAATAATCCTTATGAATAACAACACATTTGTGCATACACTGAATTCCCCAATGTTGCAAGTGAACCTGAATGTGTTACATGTTTGTGTATATAACAGCATTACATGTGGATGAACCCAGACATGTGTGCCCATGTAATCAGTATGATGTAGTATTGCTGTATGTCACATAGCATTTCATGATGGTAGTATACACGTGCACACCTGTGCCATAATGCAAATGTCACTGAGATGGTTGAATGAGAACTCTGTAGAGTGTTTATATACTCCACTACAAGAACACATGCCTTACTAAGGCAACAATATACATATCATCCCATGTCAACAGTCCTCAGGAGGCATATTACTACAGTTGTTATAGAAGGAACATGTAATCAAATGGCAGCAGTGGTCATCAATACCTTACCTGAAATCACAAATTGGACTACACTGTTGTAAGAATACCATACATCTATATCTCAAAATAGCACATGTGGATGACAGTAACATTGACATATGCAATGTTCATAATGTCATAGGGCATTACTAGGCTGAGAGTCAATATCACTTAAAATCCTAGTCATTAGTTAACCATTAAACTAAAATCGCCATATCTATATAATGGAAGATAGTAGTGGTACACATATATGTGTATATGCATTTCATTGTATTACATACTGCCTCTATCCATATGTGACATGTGCACCACCCCATGACAGAATTAGCAATCACACATCCAGTGGTCTGGGGATGGCTTGGAGAGGGTCATTGAAGGGCTCTGCTCCAGGATATGTATATGCATCTTTGAGATGATGCATCCTCCAGTGTTCTGCAGAAAGGATTTAATGTGGACATGGGAAAAAAAGGGGATGTTGGCTTCATGGGGCTATATCAAAAGGTTCTACTGAGTAGGATTCCAATGAAAAGAGATTCAAAAGGTCACATAATGACTGTAATATAACATCAACCACACACAGCAGTTGACTAAGATGTGTAGGTATGCAATCTGGATTCCATAGTACCTAAGACTAACACCACCATAGATGTCTGATTTTAACAGTGTCACAGTGCACTTTATAGAGGATCACAGCATCATTATATGCTGAGAATATGTTTAGAGGAGTCTCTGACAAAGATGTGGAATCACATGTCTGTGTAAAATCATCTTCCCACTAATATTTGAATGAATACATGCACACACTGTTAGCGGTGAGATTAGAACCCCTGTCTACCTCTTTCCACAAGTCAGAGACCAGCATACGTAACTCTAGTGCCACAGCATATGTCTGATTTTCATACTGTCAGAATACACTTTATAGCAGATGACAGCATCATTGTATGGTGAGTAAAAGATGTTGGCAGGAGTGTCTTACATAGCTGTGTAGTTACATGCTGCTCTAAAATAGTCTCCTGAATGATAGTTGACTGAATATACACATGTCCAAATCAACTCACATGACATTAGAACCCCATCTACCTATTTCCACAATCTAGAGATCAGAGTTTACTGAATGCTAGTGCCACAGCACAAGTCTGACTTTCAGTGTGTCTGGGTGCACTTTATAGAAGATGAGATCATGAGTGTATGGTGAAAAGAAGATGTTGGTAGGAGTGTCCCACATAGCTGTGTACTCACATGTTTCTATAACATTTTCTCCTAAATGACAGTTGACTGCTGTGAGGTTAGAACCCTACCCCCCTACTTCCACAGACTAAAGAACAGAGTACTTAATGCTAGTGCCACAGCAAATGTCTGACTTGTATACTGTCAGAGTGCACTTTATAGCAGATAACAGCATCAGTCTATGCTGAGTAGAAGATGGTGGTAAGAGTGTGTCACATAGCTGTTTACTCACATGTTGCTCTAAAATTATCACCTGACTAATACTTGATTGAATGCACACAAGTTGACTTCTGTGAGAGTAAAACCCCTACCACCTAGTTTCACAAGCTAGAGAGCACAGTATTTATTGCTAGCACAACAGCACAAGTCTGACTTTTACAGTGTCAGGCTGCATTTTATATAGGATGAAATCATCAGTGTATGTTGTGAAGAGAATGTTGGTAAGAGTGTCTCACATACTACTAAAATTGTCTCCTGACTGAACACACACTCAAGTTGACTGCTAGAAGTTTAGAACACCTACCTACGTAACTAATTCAACAAGCTGGAGAACACAGTGTTTAATGCAAGTGCCATGGCACAAGTCTGATATTAACACTGTCAGACTGCACTTTATAGAGGAGACATCATCAATGTACATTGAGAAGAGGATATTTGGAGGGAGAATGATACTTGACTGACTACACAAATACACACACAGACATACATGCACACACACAAGTTGACTATTGTGCCATTCAAACCTCTATAATGAACAAAACAGAGAAAATTTCACCCAAGACCAATAATCCAAAACAAAAAGGCGAAAAGTGGAGACACACCAACCAAAAGTTCAAGATGAGCTTTATTTTAATAGCGCTACCAAATGCAACATGTCTCCATCTGTTTACCATAGACTTATTCAGATATCAAAAACCATATCGTTATGGTGTACCAATCAAAGTCATCCACCAATTAATTAATTAAAAAATAGCGTAGTTAAAATAGGATTAATATTAAATTAATTCATATTACCCCCATAAAAGTCATACAAAAGGTAAAATGATAATATAAAAAACTGTAAAAATGTAGTAATTATGTAAAAAATCATGTTAATACATATATAAATAAATAAGTATGTATACATATGTTAAAACCTCATGCAAACCTATTAAAACCAATACATTAGCACCATCTACTGGCCAAGGAGGTTATAAAATTCAAACAAGTAAATAAACCCAACATACTCTACAGGTCTCTGCATTTAGAAAAACTTAACAAAAAGACAAATGCATAGAATAAAAATACAGAAATTATGAACCATTGGGCCATTCAAACCCCTACCTAACTAGTTACTCCATATGTAGAACACAGTACCTAACATACCCACCATCATAGAAGTCTGACATTTTCATTATCATAGTGCTTTTTTATAGATGATGCCATCAGCATAATATAACATATACTGTTAAGAAACTTGTGTGCAAAGGATGGACTTCAGATTTGATTTTGTGAATGCAGTGTTAAGCTGCGGTGGTGCAGTGGTAACATTGTCAACTCACAGCAAGAGGTTCTCCTGTTCGATTCTCAGCTGGAGTGCCTTCTGTGTGGAGTCTGCATGTCCTCCACGCCATTGAGTGGCGTTCAAAAGACATGTGTGAATGGGCATGCCTTTGAAGGTTAGGCATCGGGCTGGCACCTCCGCACTGTAAAAATCTACTGCCAATCATTAGTGGACCGGAGTTCCGCTGTGGCAACCCCTAACCGGGAAAAGCTGAAAGAAGAACAACAGTGTACAGAAATGCATTTAAATACATCTTGATAATATCAGTGTGATATGATCATGGATGAACTATGTCCAGTGTCAGTATAAACCCATACCAAATGTAACAATGCAATGGTGCTCTTTATTTCTGTAGTGTCCATGACAGTGGACCAATTACTGATATATCATTTGCAAGTGCATTGCTTCAGGGCCCAAATGACTCAGTAAGTATATCTTCAGTGAAGCACACATCCCTGCTTTTCTCTTGTGTTTATGAATGTCTTAATATGTGATGGAAGACAACTGGCCAATAACCACATCTTCACAAAGCACATTGTTGAGAAACGTACTTGCTTGTATGATAGCAAAGTGTCAGCATATGAGTGATTCCCATTGCACAAATTCAACTTGAACTTGTGAAGTAGTTATGAAGATCAAATCTTAAACCCAAAGAAAACCAAACTCCTACTCTTCGCACCAAGAACAATGAACCATCTGAAACCATCCTTATCCATCACTTCCCACAATAACACACCCATCACAGTGGAAAGCCATACCAAACTACTTGGGGTCATTATTGGTGACCAGATAACATTTGAACTGCACGTACTAAGTAACATTAAGAAAACCCAGCAAAAACTTGGACTCCTTTATAGAAACAAAAACTTTCTTTCCAGTAAAACTAAGACAGCCCTATCACATGCTTGCCTATTACCAACCCTTCTCTATAGCTCCCAAATCCTACTTACAAACCTCACTTATCTCTAAACTAGAGTCCACCTACAAGAAGGTAGCTAATTTTGGTGATGAACTACCATACTTCTCACATCATTGCTTAGCACTGAACTGGTTGGAATTCCTCCATAACCTTCAATTCTGTCAGCTTCAGATAATTCATTCTATTTTATACCAACCCACCTTTTGCCCCAGCATCTCATCTATCATCTCCTCCTACACCCCATCAAGAATGCTTTGGAGCTCTGAACAACATCTCCTTTCCATACACAAACCTAAGATCAACACTGGTAAAAACCTTTACAGCTACTCCCCTGCCGAGACTTGACATTAGACACATTAGAGCCAAAAACCAATTCAGAAAGCCTGTAAGAAATCACTTAAGCAATAAAAATTATGTCAGTGTCATCACCCTCCTGACTGACCCATCTCCTCTCAGCCTACTAGCCACTCTCCTTTCTCCCACACCTGTGTTACCCACCTGTCTTTCTAATTTTCTATATTTTGACTCAGCATTCCTACATTCCTGTCTCTCTACCGTATACCCAACTGTCAAGATATTAGAGTTCTGCATGTTACCAGATTGACGAGTGTGCAAAGTGTAGCATTTGCTGTTGTGTTTCAATGTGCATGTATTCCTTAAAAAGACAGCCTTGCAAACTATATGAAAACAGCTGTACACATTACTACAAATATTAGACAATATGAATGCGTATTGTCAGCATAAAGATGAGAATGATATATAAGAAAGCATTTGTTATTTATTTCTGTAGTGTAGTTAATATTTGTGAACAAGTACTGAGATACCATGTTTGAAGTGCATGAACAGAGATAACAGATTGCTGCAGTGTAAATATGTGCTCTTTTCTTAAAAAGTGCCTTCCCTTTGTTTGCATTTTTTACATGTACTTTCATGGGATGAAGACTAAATGGACAGTAAACATAAGTAATACATGCTATTGTCCACTTTGCATAGTGCATCACTGAGCAGCTGGCTTGTGAGTGTTTGCGCATGCGAGATACACATTTCTACTGCCTTCCCTGTTTGTGCATAGTTAAGCGTCAAGCAAACATGAGTCTTATTGCTATAATTATGAGAGTTCTCAGTACTGAGTGTATGAAACACACCTGCTGCTTAGCTGACTCTTTGACAGCTGATGTAAATGCATTGACACATTTCTTTTGGAGCCAAGATGATATAGGGGTCGAATCCAGGTGTATGTAATAGTTTTAAAAAGTATTGATAATGCAATGAAATAATTCTTTATACTACATTCACTGCATGTTATTGTGTGTTACCTTAGCACAGACTGTTTGAAGGAGAACTGTACGCAAAAGTCAAGTTTTTCTTTCCAAAATGCATTTTTCATTCTCTGTAATCCAACACTAAACATTTCACATACAGAAAAACACACTTTAATAATTGTTTGCCTTTCTTTCCTGCATTTGTCCCATCTGTTACATCACAACAGCTGCTAAGAGTGGCACAGTAATTAAATTAGATGACATATCCTAACAACAGAGCCCTTAAGAAAACAATGACATTTAAATGTGCCTTAGCAGTTACAAATTGCCAGCATCACACTTCAGATAAATAGTGTAGCATGGAGTCTAAACAAAATCAGGACTTTCAAGCATAGTTTTCAGATGCAAATATCTTTCCCTGTAATAAAACTCAGTACCACAAACAAAGAAAGCAGATATGTTCATCTAACTCTTTTTACTTTCTGCCACTATTTGATGCTGCATTTTTCTACACCGTAATTTATTTAAAAGTGCATGTTTCTTCTGGAGTTGGGGAAAGAAAATTAACATCAAAGACTTTAATTTTAGCTACAATATTTAAAACTGAATGCAACACAAACCAACTCAGCCCAAGTAACAAATATAAATCACACAGGTCAGCTTTCTCACACTTGAACACTGAACTACAGTTGTCACTTTGACAAGAACAATTAAGTGAGCTACATTTTCAAATCTGTCATTCAAACATTCCTTAAAATGGTACAGAAGAGATGGCCACTAATGTAAATCGAAGGAAGCACAGTAATTAAAATGCAGATTGATGCTGACAATGAAAAGTAAACAGTCACAGTGATGTCAACTGATGAGAGAGAAAACTGCAGTAAATGATCCCTTCATCATAAGGCTTTCTTTCTGTCCCTCATAAGGAAGGTGAAGACATTGACTGTAAAGCAAAAGCTAGCTATGGTAACCTCCTTCAGATCATTTTGGTGTATAACAAATTAGAAAATAATATTAACTATTTACTTTGATAAGAGACACTGGCAATGCAGAAAAGTTCAAGACTTGCTGAAAAACATATGTTTTTTCAGTTTTTGGTTTTCATTTAATTGGCATTGTGTGGGGGTAATTGCACCAATGAAGAGTAACTCTCTGTCACTTGGCATTTGTGAGTGATGCCAAACTCTACGCAAACACAGAGACCTAAAAGTGAAGGGCTGCATTGCTTTTTTTTTTTTACTTATGTGTGTTGTGTGGGATTCTATTTTTGACCAGATTAAAGGTGTTAAAATGGGATAGATTGGAACATGGTGAAATAGGGGGGGACAAGCAGGAGGAAGAACAAAGGAAAGCAATATATACATTTGCAGGAAGGAGTTAGGAAATAACCATAGCTATCCACTTCTTCAACAGTGTAAAATGAAAATATGTACAGAATATTAGCTGAATTTGGACTGTCACCTCAACAAAGAGGGGTGACAACAACACAATCATTTTGTATAGCCAATTGGACCAAATCAAGTGTGTCAATATGACACGTGCAAAGTGGAGAGCTATGCATGGGACAATATTTTTTTTGAGAGACAAGTGCCCATTTTTTTTTTACTTCAGTAAAAGAGGAATGTTGGATAAGGGAAGTAGGTGTTCCTGGGTCAGGTAAGTAGGGTAACTAAGGAAGCAGATGCAAACAAACAGGGCAAACAATACAAGACAAAGGGATGATGAGGGACACAAAAAGCTGGGGGACACCATGATTTGGTTATGGAGGTGACAACAGAAGCCCATGCCTGTAAAACATGGGTACAGTGAGAATCTAGTTCTCACCAGCAAGACTGTCATCACTGTCCCCTCACTCCTCTGGCTGTTGGAGTGCTTGGCATCTCCTCCTATGAATCATAAGGGAGAGCAGCCTCTCCACCTGGCATAGGTGTGCACCAAAGGTGTTGTGCAAAACTCTATGCACCAACCTTGGCATGTCCTGGCGGATGATAAAATCCCCATCTCCACCAGTACTCCTGTAGGGTACCACAGCACCAGCTGCAAGTGTAGTTCCACCTGAGGGCAATGGTAATGCAGAGCCAGCAGAGGTAGCATTGCCAGGCTGTGTCCCAGATGTGCTGGGCATCAGTGCCGGATCCAGTGGAGCAGGCACAGGCTGAGCTACTGAGATTGGCCTACCTTCCTGTGCTGTAAAGCATTTTTTGATTTGTTAGAGATGGATGAAATGGAAATGTTTTGATGACACAAAAAAAGATAAGGGTTGGGGTGAGAGAAAAAAAGGAAATACAATTAGAACCATCATATGTCAAATCCAGTGCTTTATCACAATAATAAAATTAGTCTATCTGAAATTTTACATTTAAATATATGTCTTAACAACTATAAACTATAATTAAGGAGGTAATTCTTGGAAAGTGCAGATACTGCACATATGCTTGGTCCAATTATACAGATTAAGTTAACAGCAGGGCATTTATGCCAGTTGTGTAGACTTTAATTTATGCAATATTTTTAAAGCATCGCACTATTTTATACTTATGGTATTTGAGCCCACAACATCTGACTATTGTTTTATACTTGACTCCTACAGCTGGTTTGTGCTACAGACTGAAGCATGCATGCTTGCTTTTACAGTTAGGCTATGCATGCTTTCTTTGTATAACTGTATAGAAAATTTTTTTTTTAATTTATAAGCTACAATAATACATCTCTTGTGTTGCATACATACCCCTTGCTTCCCTTAATCTCTCTAGGCATTCAGCATAGGCTTTTCTATTCATAGTAATCTCTGCATTAGCTGTGGAATGAAGAGAAGAGAACAGAAGAGCATTATACATACCAGCCTTGCCTATATATAGCTTTCTATCTATTATAAATTCTCTTTATTACTATACTTACACAACTGTGGGATGTTACTAGTTCTGTACTCATCCAGCCACTGGTAGAATGCATCCGTCTTGCACCTTTTCAGGTCATTAAAATGATGCGTACACTGTTCTCCAGTATATGGAATGTGAGTCACAGTGGAGACAGCCTTGGACAGACTATTTCAAGCCTCAAACTTGTACTGGGAGCTAGTATAGTCCCCCTGCAAAAGCCTTCAGCTGTGGCACTTTACTAGGAGTCCAATAAAGATTCTGTACTCATCAAAACCTGAACTCTGAGCCCTAAATTGGGCACCTTACCACCAGACATGTCTAACCAGAGAGATTGAATTTACTGGTAGTTCACAAACTCTAACAATGATGCCAACTGTGTTTCCTCAATGTTAAGCAAAGAGCAACAGTACCAAAGTAGTTTTCTTAAATGGGAAGGTTAATATGACAGTTGGCACTAATTTGAGGGTTGTTTTCTGCTGGAATTGTTAGGTGATTTTCTCTTTGCAAACATGAACTGGGGGCATACATTTCATGACCTGACACATTTTTTGTTTCGCTTTATACAGTCAGAAAACTTATTTTTACAATGTGGGATTCAAACATATGCATAAGGGTCAAAACATTTTCTTTTACAGTGGTGATTTTACACCTTTGTCATGGAATAAGTGCTTCACATGCATAGTCATGAATTTTATATATATATATATATATAAATATATATATATATATATATATATATATATATATATATATAGATATATATATATATATATATATATATATATATATATATATATATATATATATATATATATAGATAGATACATATGACAGATTAAGGAGTTAACTATGTATGTGTGTGACCTGACAAGATCCTGGTTTATACATTCATGTGTATATGAGTCTTATTGATGTCTGAAGGCCATCCAGGGCCAGATAGCACAATTATAATTACACAAACATAGTAGTCTGTATACCCTCAGCCATACATATAATTCATATGAGCTATACTGCTATACTTACTTATTATTATTTCTGTGTTTACTTTTTTATGTGACATTTAATATAAAGTGAAATTAATCAACAGTAAAAATATTTAGAATTTCTGGATTAAAACCCAGGATAATCTCTGTTGTAGCCCTATACTTACACCTGCTGCCACAGGAATAGTTGAACACCACTTCGATATTTCTCTATTTATTATTAACTTGCGTGTTAACTGCCATGCAACACTGCTTACTGTGTTTGTGTGATGCCCAACAGAATTGATAGAATGTATCCATTTTGAAATTGTTGATTGTCTGCTTTCTCTCTGCAGGTGTTCTAGACATGCAGGTGTTAGTGAAGGCTGCTAATTCCCATGTAATGTTGCTAAGCGGTGTTGCGGGATGGAAAGCAAAAATGCAACAATGTATCCTTATTGAAATTAAGAATGTCTGCATCCTTTCTACAGGTGCTTTGTGTGTGGGCCATTATGCCAAATCTGTGCAATGGTAAGTGATACACAAACAAGACAAGCAAAGCTACACTTCTTTTAGCCTTATGAGTAGTGTTTATTAGGTTTCATTTTAAAAGACAAATGTGGAACTTGAACCCTAATTTAATGATATTATGGGCTGTATGGATCAACTTGTTTAGCAGATGTGCTGCACACACAAGTGATTCAAAGGTGCAGTTGATATACTGGTTATCAAAGAAGTATGTTACATGATATCTATTGTGTTTATATGTTTCTCATGTTTGTGCCAAGCCCGGCAATGCACAAATACTAGCATTAAAAAAACAAGAAAACAAATCTATAAGATAAACAACACTACAGAACATATGTTAGTACACATGAAAGATTTTTACACAAGTCTGGATTTGAACTCTGATAACAATGAACCTTCAAAACACAATAAGGGTGTCTTATCCTTCTGTGCTAGAAACAGCTTTCCAGCAAAAAATGAAAAAAAAATTGTACATGCAGGAAAGTCTAAAAATCATCCACAGTATCAACAACACATATGGCACTTGTACATTTCTGTTTTGTTTGTACATGTATTCATTTCAGATGTAGTGCAATGACTGATCAACAACTATTTATGACTATTGTTTGCAGATATGCAGCTCTGTCTTATCTTTATATGGTGTTCATTCATCTCTTTTCTGAGCACTAATTTGAGACATGTAGTCGATAAGGCATTCTGTATCATTGTCCTTAAAATGTATGTAAATATTAAATGGCAATAATAGACAGTTTTCAACAAATGCAGGAGAGGTTGGATGTTACTGAACAGAAACTGTGAAATGTGTGCTGCTTACTTACATTTAAAACCTTGATCCAATTACTTCTACACTTTGTAAGTCTAACCTGGCTGCCACATCCACTGGAAGTAAAGAGTCTGAATTGCTGTTGTGTTTTCCTTCTCCCTACCAATAATCATTCACAGTTGCAATCCATTAGCATGAAACACTGAGGGAGTGCCTGCACTATATTTACATTTGCTACATAGAGTCAAGAATTTGGGATTCAGCAATTCTAGCTCACACCTCATTTGCATCTTCACCATGCTCACAAGCCTGAATCTACACTATAAAAAGGGAATCATGTAGCTAGGGAACCTGAAGGTGAGGAGACTTATTTATGTGGATAACACAGAAGAAGACTGCTATTTATCTGTACAGAAGACTACTGATCTTGATAAGGTATGATTGCATTTTTCCATTATACACTGGATATACTCAGATGTCACTTAGAAAACTATTTTTAAATAGTATTAAATGCTACTTTTATATGTGTACACTTCTTAGAAGTTTACTGCTGGCATAGGCATTTTATGTCAGGGCATTTTACTTTCTCAGATGCACAGCCTTATTAACTTTCATCACAAGTGTTAATGTTATAACTGTTTCTCTTTACACTCTTCTATTGTTATTTTGGTGAAATGTAAATTTCCTATATTGTCAATGACATAGGGGTGTTAGTCTTCTAGGGATGGCCCATAAATACCTCTGTGGAGTGGTGGCCACAGGTAGAGGTGATTGACAATTGCATAAAAATGAATGTTCTGTGGTAAATGTGTACAGATGTTTTTGGGCCAGATTCTTTGATAGCACTTGTAACAGTTCACTGATGTTTTATTCCTTTATTTGGTAGGGAAATTTCATTTACCTATTGTTTTGGGAGTGGAGGAGCCAAGTTCCATGTCCGTATTGGCACAAGCAAAATTGTTTGTCAAGAGATCAGCTTTGGTATTGTTACTCCCCTTGTTTTGGATTCAGCCTTGCTTTGTCTGTGACTGTGATATGTTACAACCACATAAATTATTTTTTATATTTGAATATCTTGAAAGTTTTTGTTTCTCCAGTGGGTAATATTAAAAAACTACTTATGTGTTATATCTAAACAGGACTTTTATTTATGTGATATTTATTTGTAACATCCTTTGTTTGTGTTTTATGCCACCTAAGACTATGGCACCCAAGTGTCCCAATCCCCACAACCCACCCCCTTCAGTGACCCTGAGAAGGATGTCATCATGTAATTCTCCAAGAATTTAGGTGAAATGGCGCCTTTCTGCTTGAGACAGGATGTGGGGATATGTTTGGAAGAATGCAAATTTTGCTGTAGATAGTGGATGATGTAAACACTGTTGGTGGACACAGCAGGACATATGATCAGGTGCATCATAGGGCCACTGTCATGATGTTATCAACCCAGAGGAGAGCAGCTGCACTGGCCCATGGAGAGATGGCTACTGAGGGTGGCCTGCTACAGAACTGCTACTGATACCAAATGAAGAGTTCCTGTACACTATCAGGGATCCAGGGAGCTTGATGGAAAGTGCACAACAGCATGTGATTGATGTTGGTGCTACTGTTTCAGGAATGACAAGTATGTCCCAGGAGAAGCTTCCAGCTAGGCTTACCTGAGTTAATTGTTAAATATTTCTTGTATATTAAAATATGGACAGCAATACTTAAGTTTGCTTAACCATTTTTTTTGGGGGGGGGACTAGTTGTAGATTTATACAGGTAACAACACATTGTGGTTCATTACTCATGGGCATGGGGTGGACATGTCATCCAAGTTACTCTTAAATGTATTGTTAATGGGCAAATAAAGGGCCAAATGTTTTTCACCCCTGTGTTACTGTTAATTGTGATGATGGTATCCTTATCTTTTGCTTAACTTCTTCCAGGACCATCCTCTCTAGGAAGTGTGGAATCATCTGTACATGGTAAGCCAAACATTTTTATTTCAGTACTGATGAGCTGTATATGGCACTACTGTTAGTTTGTTAGTATATATTGAACTGTAGCAGTGTAGCTATGAA
The DNA here is from genome assembly GCF_019279795.1 of Protopterus annectens. Taxonomy (NCBI): domain Eukaryota; kingdom Metazoa; phylum Chordata; order Ceratodontiformes; family Protopteridae; genus Protopterus; species Protopterus annectens. The sequence continues at coordinate 101,760,229 of NC_056740.1, forward strand.
TTTCTTTTTTATGTTTGCTTATTCTCACAAGTGATCCTGACAGTGGAAATGTAGGACTCTTATCACCTGATGTCAGAGTATTAGCAGACTCTGATGATGATGGTGGACAAACAGAGACACAGTTGGGGGGGGGGGGCAGAGGTTGAATATGACACTGAGGTTGACATTCAGCCATCCCCTGTAATTCCATCATACATGGCCAGTAGGCCTATGCCAACCCATTCCAGTGAGCCCTCTGATAATGGGCGGCTCGAGGGTGAGACACTTAATCATAGTAGTGTGGTTACTGTGGATTCAGTGCATGTTGACTCTGGCCATAGCCAAAGTGTGGGCAAGGTCCCATGCAGGAGGGTTGTTAGGGGTACTCAGAGGAGACCTGCTGTTCATCCTCCACCTGATCCAGGTGTGTCTTTCTGTAACACTCAATATATCTTTAGGGCTGTCATGGAGGTGCAGGTATGTTCCAATAGGGCCTCTAAGGAAATGTTTAGGGTTGTAGATATGGCACAGGCTGACATGCATTACTGCCTGCACTGTGTTGCTGATTCAATGAATTGGATGAATGACATGTCGGAATGGGCGGTATTTGTGACAGAACATCTGCTTGGGAGGGGACTGCATCCACATGGGTGTAGGTTAGCCACATCATCTGATGTTAGCTGATGTGGGTGTGCCTGATCATGCTCCCATAGTGGCACTACTTCCACTGCTCCATCAGTGGTTGAGGCATCCACACCCAGATCTGGCAGGCCATGGGGTCATGGTCCTAGGAGTACTCATGAGGAGACTTTGTCCAGCACACATTAGTTATGTTCGGGTAGCAACAGTGCATCTGACTGTGAGTGTGCATGTGCCAGTGCAAATGGTGGCAGAGCCAGTTCTTTTGGTCAAGTGCAATGATGAATTTCCACCTTTACCATGCATGACTCACACCTCTCTAACGTGCCAGGACATAGAGCTAACAGAGAGATTGGCTGTGCTCATGCAGACACTCAGACACACATTTCACATTGAATGCCCCTACATAATGGGTACATGAGGCATTCATGAGGCTTGTAGGTCATTCTGTCTAAGTGGCCATTTGATTTTGCCTGCCTGTCTTTCTTACACACAGTCACTACTTTTATGTCAGCCCTGGCCTTCTGCTCCCCCCAAACCCCACCCTGTGTAAATGATAACAACTGTGCCATCACCTTAGTTCTATCTTTTGGATTCAGAGATCCATATGTATTTTGTCTGATGCACAGAGTGCATAGCTAACTGAGTGCTTACTATATATGTATTGGTGATGTTTTTTTTGAAATTTCTACTGATTTCTTACAGCATTTTAGTGTTGTGATTACTACCTTAAAATCAATGATACATCAATGAGGCTTACTGTAACACTTGTGAGAATGCAGAGATAATTAGACTTTGGACTGCTTGTTCTGTTCTAGATATTTTTGATGCACAAGGCATGTTAGCTAATAAACAGCAGAAATGCATCTAAATAAGTCATTCCTGTCACGTATTGATGTCAGTGCTAGACAACACACAAATTCTACTTTTCCAGTAACGATATGCACGTATCTGCCATTCATTCATGTTCTTACACATCAATTTTTCTGTTCCATATTCAACACTTACCTTGATAGTCCTGCAGTTACAACTGTTGTAATTCAGGACTGACCCTGCTGGATGCTAGCTGTACACAACCATTACATGGGTAATTAAAGGTCGTGAGCATTTTCTGGCATCAGTTTTGCTGTATGTATGTGCATACAATGAAAGTTGTACACCTTAGGTGGTCAGCATGTGTGATATTCATTGCCTCTTGGTCAGAGCAAGGGCATATTGTGCACGCCTACAATTACTTACATCCACAGCATCTGGTGGTATCCTATGATTCCTTACCTTCATGTGGCTGTGGTGACTTTGCCAGTGGTGGTAGAATGTGTGCTCCTTCCTCTTTGTGTTCCTGTTGCAGCTGTTTTCTCAGGATAATATTGTGCAGAATAGCACAGACAGTGATAATTTCAGCACAAGTACTGGGATCATACTGCAGGGCATCCCCAATGTATCTAGGCACCAAAACCATGACTTCAGCAGTCCAAACACACACAATCTATGATTTTTTCATTCGAGCATGTGCCTGATTATAGCATTCCTCCATAGTTGTATGTGTGTGCATTTCTGATGGGTGTCATCAGCCGTGGTTCAAGTGCATACCCTAGTAAATGGCTTTGTGGGATATCACCCCCCGAAAACCTGTAATAGCTCTGTGAATTATGGCAGATATGGGGGTCATGGTAACTGCCAGGGTTGCTAGCACACACATTCAGGACAATGTCGTTAGCATTACACATGACCAGGCAGTTAATGGAGTGGAACCACTTTCTGTTAATGTAGACTCTTTCCTGTTCTTTGGGTGGTGTTTGATCTCAATGTGCATATACTATAAGGCATCTAAGACTTCAGGGAAGTGTACTATGGAGTAGAAATTCTGCATTGTCATAGTTCTGTCCTCTGGGGTACAGGGAACGTATATATTGTTACTGGCATGCTTTAGCATAGCATTCAGGAATTGAAGTAGGATCCTGGATGTTGATGTCTGTGACACTCCCAGCATATTACCTGTTGGTCTTTGGAAGGTTTCTATGGCTAAAATTATAAGTGCTATGCATACCTTGATCGCCACAGGTATTGGTTGTCCTCCGTTTGACCTTGCTATCAGTTGAGGATGACAGAGATTGCAGAGTTCCTGGTGTATATCTCTGTCCACCCTGTAGCGCTCTACTATTTCTACCTAATTCAGACTATGAAGATTTAAGTGGGGTCTAAACACCCTACTCCTTCTTGCCCGTGGTCTATCAGCAGCAACAGAAGCATAAACCAGAGCCTGTTGCACATATACATGCAGAACAGCAACAGCAGCCCCTAACATTCTTTCTCTCTAGTATAGTTTCCATGGCTGTATTCCAATAGGTTTTGGAATACAAAGCAAAAACCTACACTAAGTGTACGTGATTGCTTTATAGCTTGTTGAATAGCTCCACCATCTTGGATTGGTTGATTAGCATAGAGTTCAGCTGCTTATGTTGTAATTAGCATGCCGCAATGTTTGCCATGTTTGCTGAATACAAATCAGTGCCTGGCACAATGCTCACATGGTTTTAATGAGCCTTGTTGAATTTATTGAGTCCTGCCCTATAGTACTGCAAAGTCAGATTAAATTTGAAGCAGCATTCAGTTCACTACAAGATGGAATTATATCAGGGAATTGCTTCTTCTTAAATTGGGATAGGTACTAGATCCAATTCCAATATGTCTTAGTTTCCAGGCGGTGCACATTTTATTTATTTATTTATTATTTTATTTTACATTTGTTGACTGGGAGAGTCCCACTGGATACATGCCCATTTTCAGTGGAGGCCCGGCGAGAAAAACTCCACAGTTCAAACACAAAGCATGCAAATAACATTGGTAAATACAAGATTTAAAAACATTTACATAGTTATGAAATTTAAAAATACAAACGTTCATAGAAAGTACAGTAGTTCCAATTATCACACTGTCTGAGACAAGCATAAGGAAGAGGAGGTTAGGTGAGATGATAGGGTTCAGAGTGTGACTAGTATTAGAATTCTAAGTTGGAATGTGTATACTTGTGGACATTCTGGGTAGATATTAGGAGGTGAGAGATAACTTTCTTAAGGTATAGCTCAGCATCCTATTTTATTAAGAAAGATGCGAGCTGGCAAACATACATGTATACAGTTTGCTATTGTCCCCTTAAAGCATAAATTTTGATTAACCTTTCTTTTACTGCTTCATAAAAGGTTAACTATGAAGGGGGAAGGGGAAAGCCAATTAGTTACAAGGTGTTTTTTGTAAAGAAAAAATAAAACAGGAAACATAATAAAAGTTTAAAAATATGATAATAAATACGATAACATTCCATTAACGAGTGAAGTTCATAATTACTCTTTCTATTGTAATTAAGTTTATTTCTGCCTTACTTATGCTGTAGTTAAGTAGTCAATCACATTTTTTTTTTTGAGAATAATGAGCACTATCAGGACTCATATTACTGGTTATCTGGTTTGAAAATAGAGGAATCGGATTAGTGCCATCAGGTAATATTATTACTTTACCCTACTTTGAGCAAGGTCACTAAATATTTTTATTTTCACTTTTCTCAAAACTGGAAGGTTGCCATTACCAAGATATAATGTTACAAAGGAAGAGAATACTTCAATTTGTTGTCAACGGTGAGCAAATGACATTTTAGTAATCTAGAAAAGGCCCTGGCTGCTGTCTGCTCCTCTCCCAGCGTCTTTCTTTCTCTGTGATTCCCTGCTCTTCCTGTGCTTCCAACACTAGACTATAGGAACCAAAGGACCCTCTCTAAACTCCAGTGGGGTTCACCTCTCAGCATTAAACTCCCTGCATCCCCACTCAAGGATACAAGAAAAATTCCCTGCTCTTCCTGTGCTTCCAACACTAGACTATAGGAACCAAAGGACCCTCTCCAAACTCCAGCGGGGTTCACCTCTCAGTATTAAACTCCCTGCATCCCCACTCAAGGATACAAGAAAAGTATGTTCGCTATCTAACTACTGCCAGATTATTTCTCTACCACTCTACCATTACTATAGGACCTAAACACGTTCTGAGTCAGGACAGCCAGCAGCCTCTACCCCCCCTCCCTCTTTAATATCTAACACTCACTTCTCCATCTAGTGTCTACATGTAACTCCCCATCCTAGCTCTCACTCTTCTCCTGTCTTTACACAGCTATCTCCCTCATAGAGCTACCTGTATTTATAGACATGTCCACTAGTGTAATTAAAGCAGTCCCTGAACTTTACTGTTCTTTTTTGTAATGCCGGCAACAGCTGTAGCTACTCTTGTACCCTAGTGCTACCTTTCGTGGGTGGTTAACCATTTACCACTGGTCCCCAGAGTGGATTTTGGCTCTCTTGAACTGCGACATACACGTGGCGGCTTAGCGAGGGCATTTGAACCTGCTCTCATACCCAACTGTTACTTCGCTTTCTTTTCACATTATACAACAGTTAAGGTATTTTAGAACCTTTTTAAGTAGCGACAGGCTACTTATTTAGAACACTGCACTAGCGAAGCCAGTTCTGAGTGTGCCTGCATCACTATCATTCTATGTCATGCCTGTAATCGGCTCTCGAACTCGGTGATACTCCATTAACCTTAACTGGAAGAACAGCCGTTTATCACTATCAACATTTACTGTTTTGGCGTTTCAGGCCAAGAAATGGCCTTGTAACTATGGCTCTTTTATAGAGATTACCACAAGTAGCCCTCTGGCACCTGAATTGTGTAGAGTATTAGAAGCTTCATTGCTAATAATTGAATACCAAGTAAATGGAACTGCATTGATACTATCTTTATACATGGTCTCTGTGAATATCTTGTGTAATTTGACCATACTAGCCTAACCTGTGCTAACTTTGATTTTTCTCTCCCCACTTTGTCTATTTTCCTCCTTAAGATTCCCTGCTCTTCCTGTGCTTCCAACACTAGACTATAGGAACCAAAGGACCCTCTCCAAACTCCAGCGCGGTTCACCTCTCAGCATTAAACTCCTTGCATCCCCACTCAAAGATACAAGAAAAGTATGTTTGCTGCCTAACTACTGCCAGATTACTTCTCTACCACTGTACCATTACTATAGGACCTAAGCATGTTCTGAGTCAGGAAAGCCAGCAGCCTCTACCCCCCCCTCCCTCTTTAATATCTAACACTCACTTCTCCATCTAGTGTCTACATGCAACTCCCCATCCTAGCTCTCACTCTTCTCCTGTCTTTACACAGTTACCTCCCTCATAGAGCTACCTGTATTTATAGACCTGTCCACTAGGGGGCACCCTTCTTCCCAATCCTATCTGTACTCTTATCCTCCTGTGTCTATTTTACTTACCTTATTTTTCTGTAGTCCCAGACCTGTTTTTTAGCTCCTCCTACTACACCCTGTACTATACTATCTTTTACTACCATTTCTAGGTTCTCTCTTCACTGTTCTTACCTATTTAAGACTTATTAAACTTACCTCCTGAAGCCTGCACTGCTGATTGTTTCTTCCACAGCTGCTTCTTTCCTGTTTCTACCAGCTCACTCCGCTCTCCACCATACCCCCTATTCCCACCCACCCCCCCGGGGTCCTACACTTATACTTACAAACCACACCCCTTCCTCCATGCAGTACTCTAATTAACATTTTTATTTGCTCAAATATCTCTACTCCTACCTTCTCAAACCTCTCCTCTTAATCTACTCATATAACCCCTCTCTACCCCTCCTCCATACCTACTTTACTTTCATACCCGCATATAACTCAATTACTTATACACCCATTAAAATGAATAAACCACACTCCACTGTTCACTTCCAACTACTACTCATTATTATACTACTTCCACCTCTAACTGTTGCTTACATACTCTCCTCCTATGAAACTCCATTACTTTCACCATCCTAACAAACAAACCAGCTCCTTATATCTACCCTTCTTCTCTAACCATGCCAACATAACTACTCCTAGTTACCTACTATCAAAATATCACAGAATAAACCACATTAGATATAACAACCTCAATACCAGGAAATCCATACTCACAAATAGCAAACTCCCTAGTCCATACTATCCCAAACACCTCCACTTATTAAAAGATGGAGACATTCACCCAAACCCAGGGCCATTAACAAACCCAACCTCTCTCCCCAATCCCAACCAAACCACTAATTATTTCATCACTAGGCAATCTAATTCACTCCTTGTAGGTCACCTTAATATTCGAAGCATTAACAATAAAATAGCTCAACTCCATGCCCTCTTAGATTTCTACTCCTTTGACATTCTTTGCTTAACAGAAACCTGGCTAATACCGACAACTAAAGATAACAAAATCATCTCACCAGGGTATAATATTCTAAGACTCGGCCGTGTTACCAAAAAAGATGGTGGTGTTGCTATTCTATCTAAATCAGGACTACAGTTAACTACCTATGACACTAAACCACCTCCAAATACCAATGCAGAAATTCTCATATCCAAACTTGAACTTAACAAAGCCAAAGCCATCTATATTATTTGTATCTATCTACCCCCCCGGTAACAACAATACCACCATGGAAAATATCCTATGCTGGTTATCTCAACACCTTCCCCAATAAACTATAATTCTTGGTGATATAAACATTGACTGGAATTGCTGTAGTAGTAGTCACCCTACCACCCACATTAACCTTCACGGTTTCTCCCAAACCATCACCTCCCCCACCAGGATAAACAAACACAACAAGAATGAAAGCATATTAGACTGGATTCTTATAAACAACCATCCCCAAACATATCAATCTGGAACCCTTCCTGATGATTTAAGTGACCACTCACTTACCTATATTATCAGGCACAAATCCTATTCTCCCATTCCTACCACTATCAGGAATATCAGATCCAAAACGAACTTCAACCCTGATCTCTTCCAAAAGGAACTTAGAGCATGCAACTGGTCTCCCTTAAATTACCTCCCTTTAGAAGAAGCAGTACAATACTTTAATTCAAAATTTTTAGCCATTCTCAGTCTTCATGCCCCAACCCGTGCAATTAGATTCAAAACCAGATCCGCCCCATGGCTATCAAAACAAACAAAACAGAAAATGCACCTTAGAAATAAATACTGGGCTAAATGGAGAATGACCAAAAATCCTGCTGACCAACAAATTTTCAGAGAATTAAGAAATAACACTAAGAAAGCTATACTATCAGATAAAAGAAACTACTACCTTCAATTTCAGAAGACTAACCATAACAACTCACAAAAGTTCTGGGCGAGTGCCAACCAGTTACTACATCCAGGTCAATCCAGTACACCAAGCCCACAAAATACTGACCAAGAAAATCCCATGTATACTGTCAATGCCTTCAATTCCTTTTTCACTGATGCTATCCAAACACTAGCCAGTCAATTATCATCTGTTAATTTTACGTTACCTACCTACAACAAAACTCTGCCCCCACCATTTCTTCTCCAACCAGTCCCAAAACCCATATTCTTGCCCTAATCCAAAAATTGAAACCATGCTCTCCTTCAGCAGACCAAATACCTGCTGAATACCTATAGAAATCTGCCAAATCGATTGCTTACCCCATCTCCATTCTTATCAATAGAACTATTAGTGAAGGCCACATCCCTAGTATCTGGAAAGTCTCCCATATTATCCCCGCTGCACAAAGGTGGCAACTCAACCAAATTCTCAAATTATCGTCCTATAGCTCTTCTTTCCCCTTTGGCAAAGATTATGGAGAAATGTATACACAGACAGTTACTAGACCACCTAATCCACAATAACCTGCTCTCTACCTGTCAACATGGTTTCAGACCTTCCCATAGCACTACCACTGCCCTCCTTTCCTTTACAGATTGTATCAACAGAAACCGTAACTGCAATTTGCTATCTACTGCACTATTTATCGATCTGTCCAAAGCATTTGATATGGTAAATCATCAAATTCTGATAGATATCCTCAAATCCCTGTTCTTGCACTCACTCTCTATCAAATGGTTCCAATTCTACCTAAATACAAGACAACCGGCTGCACTTTGGCATAACACTCTATCTACCCACCTACCAGTTAACCTCGGTGTACCTCAAGGGTCCACATTAGGACCTCTCCTTTTCTCCATATTCATCAACGACCTTCATCAAGCAATTCCCCAAGCTACTTCCATACAATATGCTGATGACTCTACACTTATATGCTCCGCTAAAACCTCCTCTGACCTTCTCTCCCTTACCCAAAATGTCTTTAACACTGTGGAGCAATGGTTCACTCATCGTTGCCTACTCTTAAACCCCAAAAAAACTAAACTCCTCCTTTTCAATCCTAATCTGAAATCCACCCCCTTAGATTTTTCTGTTTCTTCCACTAATGGCACAATAATATCACCCGACCTAACTACCAAACTACTTGGTGTCTACTTGGTGTCACCATAGACAACAATCTTTCCTTTGACATACACATTAACAACACAATTAAATCTGTCAACAAAAAACTTGGCTCTCTGTCAGAATAAAACCCTTCCTATCACCCACAGCTAGAACTATTATTGCACATACTCATCTAATCTTTACACTCCTGTATGCCTCTTCCATTTTCACCAACCTATCTAAGGGCAACCTCAGTAAGCTGGAAAGCTCCTACAATCATATAGCCAGATTTGCTACTGGTAACTCATTTAAAACTCACCACTGTGTTAACTTAAAGCAGCTTGAATGGCTGGAACTACAAAATCTGATCAAGTACCACCAACTAATCATTACACATAAAACTCTCTACCAACCTTCCAATACTCCTAGTCTCTCTACCATCATCACTCCCTATAATAATCTGAAGTCCTTACGCTCATCTCAGAAACTTCTAGTCAAAACAACTAAATCAAACAACAGGGCTGGGGATTCTCTTTTCTCCAATACTGTGGGAAAATTCTGGAATCTTCTCCCTGTGACCTTTCCTCTATTTCCTCTTTATCACTCTACAAAAAAGACTGAAACTTTTTCTCAAAACACACCGGTCATGCCACTGTACTAAATCTGCCTAAACCTGTCCTCTACCCAAACTATGCTCTGTCTCCCCTTTTTTTTTCTTTTAACTAATCCTTCTGCCATTTCCTTTTTAACAATGTATAGCCGCTTTGCTCTGTATCTCATTAATTTCTTCTCTCTCTCACTTATTTGAAAAAAAAAAATATTAAGAACATTTTAACTTTTCTTTGTAACTAATTATTACTTCTACTGATCATTAGCAGCATCTTTTATTGTGTAATGTAGTGTACATGGCATTAGACTGTATACTGAATTCAACTGAACACCATAACACAGGACACCAAAACTTTGTGAAATTAGCGCTTTTGTTTATGCTGATTAGATAAAACACCCTAAAAAAAAAAAAAAAGAGAACAAGGTGAAAAAATTAAACAGGGATGCTTTAGCTTACACTAAAGGCACTGTGTACCCCCTTCCTAAAACAAATGCTGGGAATAGTAAAACTGTATTGAACAGTGATAACTTAATTTCCACAGATGATAATGTTGACCCTGAATGTTCATCCCATTCATTAGATGTTGAAAAAGCATACATATACCCAGATATCAGACTCAGGAGAAAGAAAATACCAGAAAGAGGAAGAAATAAATGTTCCTCTTATAAGTTCTGATACATTCAATATCATATCAGATATCAGAGAAGAGAGAAATACCAGAAACAAGAGAGAAAATAAATGATCCTCTATAAGTTCTGAATTTCATCATACTGATGGTTTTAAAAGTGACTTAGCTAAGACTCTGTGGATTTAAAATTATTCACCAGAAAGTTAAACGCCTTTACACCATTAATCAACTTGTATGAAAAATATGTGATATCTGAATATTGACTTAGAGACACTCTGAAGTTTGCAGTTTGTATGGATTTGTAAACCAGATAAAGGAGGGGGTCTAGTGTTCTTTAATAAGGATGATTACATCTATAAAATATTGGCCTTACTTGATTCTCTAGCCTATTCACAGGTCTCATTGAATGAAATCAATGGCGCCTATCGGAGATTGAATGGGTATATCACTGATTTATTCATGGAAAATAGAATTGACAGTGATCTATTCAATTATTTGAAAATGACTTGCCCAAATATATTGAAAAAAATGAAAAATATTCTAAAAAATCAAAACAGATTTGTAAAGATTCCAAGCCATTAATAAAGTTAAATTTAACATGGAATATAACTTTGGGTAATAAAGAAGGTGAACCTTTTTTTATTGCTTTTATGAATTCTACAAATTTTCTTCTCACCTTCACCTTTCAATTTCAAGAGATTACCTATCCTATCTAGATGTTAAACAAAAAAAAAAATTATTCTTTGAATACATTTACATCTAGAATATATCGAAAACTCATATTCAAACTGTTTTCTCCATTTTAGCTGCCATCCACACTCAAAAAAAAAAACGGAATTGTTAAAGGTCAACTAGTAGGGCAGCTAGAATGTATATCCATCAGCCCTTATTAATGATCTTATGAGAGAAGTATCATTCAAAAGAGGGCAAGGAATATTTACACCAATTTTAAAAGTTGTCAACCAAATATTTTAAGTTGTACACCCATTGTATCATTTAATTCAAATATAGGTGGATCTGATAAGTCTAATCAGCATAAACAGCTTAAATTCACAAAAATCTGATGAAGTTTATCTAATCAGCATAAACAAAAGCGCTAATTTCACAAAGTTTTGGTGTCCTGTGTCGTGGTGTTCATTAGACTGTATACTGCCTGTTTTATTTATCTTTGCCATTTAAGTGATGTACTTCACCTGTATTTTTCTTTGCCATTAAGTGATGTACTTCACCTGTACATTGAACTAGATTGTATGCCTGCTCTTTGCATTATGAAATGTACCCTATGTAATTTTTTGAAACACTAGTGTGCACTTTAACTAGATGTGTCAGTGCATATAGTACTATAACTTCATTTTTTTTTTGTTTATTTCTTTTTTAATTATTTATGTTAACAGTTTGTCATGGAACTTATCTCCCCGGGCCTCTACTGAAAATTGACATATATCCAGTTAGACTAGCCCAGTCAACAAATGTAAAATAAAATAAATAATAAAAATAAAATGTTGTGTCTTTCGGCTTTTCCCAGTTAGGGGTCACCACAGCGGAATTCCTGTCCGCCAATGATTGGCAGTAGATTTTTACGTGCTGAGTTGCCAGCTCTGACGCACAACCTTCAACGAAGGTACGCTCATTCACGCATGTCTCCACACATAAGATGCTCTAGCTGAGAATCGAACAGGACAACGTCTTACTGTGAGGCGACAATGCTACCGCAGCACCACCACCGCAGTAGCAAGTGACATTAAAATACTGGCCAAAAAAAAAAAAAACTTAGGCAACAAACCTGGAAAGAGGTCCCTAATCTACTGAACCCTATCTGCAAAACTGCAACTCAGATGTCAGAGTGCACCCAGGAAGATGAAGATAATGAAGGGGGTACAGAATCAGAGACACCTTTGCTAGAGGGGAGCAGTTAGTAGATGAATATTTGGAAGAATTTTTAGATTCACTACCAGAGGAAGGTATAACCAGGATATTTGATTTGGTTTTAGAAAAGAGTTTAGGATCCAAGCATTCTAACTTTATTAATGCTTTTCAGAAGGCATCTCAGTCTAACTTGAGTCACTTTGCCATATCACCAGTCATTCAGAATCAGGTCACTGATCCTCTCACCTCTCAAAAGAGTTTACCAGTCGAGTCAAATTTTAGTATAATCCAATTTTTAATCCCCCATGGCAAACTTGATCTATGCAGGGTCTACCTTTCCAGGTTGCCATATTACAGCACACGTAACTCTGAATATTAAGAAGGTTATTAAGGGAGATTACTTATAAGTCTTTGATTTAATAGATACAGTTGGCATATAAAGGATTCTCAGGGCTAAAAACATGGGTTCCAAAGATCTAGCCGCAACCCTGGCCACCCTGGCTAAAAAAAAAAAAGTTTCCTGCAATGCCGTCACAAAAAGCTGGACAACTGGGTTTTAAGTGTCATGGTCTACATAGCCATTTTAAATGAGAAAGATTCTACACAAGTTTTTCTTCCTTTGGCTTATTTTCTCAGAACTGTGGAAGCACATCATATCTGGGGAGTTTAGTGTGATCCTGGTATGATTGACACATTAGGAAATTGAAGGCCATAGACAAATCACTTTGATGAGATCAGCACCAGCCTGACATCTGTGTCAGCATCATGCTTGTCATGCCTAGTTACCGTGGCTGTCCTAATATATCATATGACCACATAAAGGTTAAACATTGTTGGGCCTTTAATAATAGTAAATGTTCTTGACCATCTTCCTGGTTTGCTCACTTGTGTTCTTATTATTAGGTGCTGGTTGAAGATTGGACAACTGACAACAAACAACAATTCAACAGTAACTGAGAAAACACCTACTGTTAGACAAGACTCGATGCCTAGAGATAGATTTCTTTTCTGAGGACAAAGAGGGAGCTCCTTTTGTTGCCAGATGTACCCGCAAGGTGTTGCATTTCCCCGTTAAAGTCAATAAGTTATCAGTGGAGCTATCTAACTCTCCCAACAAATAGACAGCCAATTTCCTCATCCACTCATTAGTTTCAATAGATGTAAAGCAGTTAAATGTCTATCCTCAATTAAAGGGAAAAAAGAGGGTTATAAGCTAATTGAAACTGAACGTCAGGAGGGTCGGGTTGCCATCCCATTTACTCCCTCTCCGCTTGGTCCACGTTTAGAATTTTCCCCATAGAGCTGGTTCAGACAAAGAAGGAAAGGGAAAGGAAGGGAAGGAGAATTCAGACATCTTTACCAACTGTTCACTCAACTGGAGCCTCCGTTTATGGTTTTATTGGCAAGGAGCAAACCAAAGTATGCTGTGTATCTTTAGACCAAGCAGCCCAGCTTATCAAAGAATTTTCAGACCCAGGGCTTTGTAAACTAGATATTCAGTCTGCCTTCCACCTCCTTCCCATTAGCGAAGAGGATGGCCCCTATTAGGTTTTTCTTTTGATGACACATTTTATTTTGGCAAGGCAATACTCATGGGCTAGTCCCTGGCTTGCTCTGTTTTTGAAACATTCAGCACTACCTTACATTTGTGCTGGCAGGACCATGCTCCTGCTCAAGCTGCCATTCATTATTTAGACAACTACCCTATAACAAAGGAAAGGAGGCTGCTAAGGAAGGTATGAGAATCTTCATGGATTTGTGCCTTGAATTAGGAGTACCTCTTACAACAGACAAGTTGGGTGTCCCCTGTCAACTCTTTATTACTTTCAGGGCAGATGGTTCTCAGCTAAATGGCTAGTCTCATAGCCTAAGGAAGAAAATGGAATGTAACTTTTTCAGAAATTTTTTTCCAGTTTGGGTAACTACTCTCATATGGAAAGAACATTTTTCCAATCGGAGGGTCATTTTCTATTCTGATAATCAAGCTGTAGTACAAGCTTAATTAAACAATCCTCAAAATCCACGTAGGTGCACTCAGTTTTAAGATTACTGTTCTTTTTAAGCTTATAGATCAATTTGAAATTTACAGCTCATCAGATTCCAGGGAAACAGAATGGCAGACGTGATACTTTTGTCATACTTTCAGATCTCTAGGTTTCATCTGTTGGCACTAGAAGTGCATCAGTTTGTAACACCTTTATCTCTGGAAATTTGACTGGCAAAGAGTAAGCATTGTCCTTTTATCCAAATCCTGGGCATTGTATACTAAGAAGGTGTACTCCACATCACTGCTAGCATTTAAGATTTTCTATAGTGGTTTGCCTCAGTATGATAAACATTGGTCAGTCCCAGTCTTGATTCCATTTTTAACTCATTCCCTCCAGTATAGCACTTTTGAGTGTGTACCTTTACCTCCTAGTGGGTGTGACTTGAGCCTTTAAAAATGAAATTATCAGCTTACAGTTCTAACAAATAATCATTGACAGAGGTCAAATATCAATACAGTTCTGTTTTCCATTATGTATGCTTCAAGATAAAATATTCTGGTACCTTGTATGTAGCACGGGTTTGGTATTATTAATGCAAATATGAAAAAGTAGTATTTGAGACCTAAAGGCGCAGTAGGAGGTAACTGCAGAAATGCCTGAATGAGCACTTGGCTGTAATGAGTTAATATAGAGGTGTTTATTTAGTGAGGAAACTAGTACAATCCATATCCATCTAGCAGCTTTTGCTGGCTAGCTCATTTCTTGAGGTTCCCTGACATCACTAATAATTGATTAGTTATCAGAATGATCAGAAGAAAGGGAAATATTAAAACTTTTAACACAAGATCCTAGGAAAAATTAAAGGCTTCCACCTTTTGGGATCTATTGCTATCTATTTGGGATTGTTTTAGATGGCCGGTGATTTTCATTCATTCGTACTCTAGTCAATCCTGTTCACTTTTTTGCATGCAGGGGCATTTAGAGTAAGTGAATTATCACAGTCACAGTCTTGGGCAGATGTCATATTAACCAAACATGACCAAAGATTATGTCACAGTTTGGTTAAGGAGATCTAAGACGAATCAGACTAATTGAGGTCAATAAGTTCTTCTTGAGAAGACTAAGTCCTATTTCACATGCCCATTTCATCAGGCCACATCATAATGCAAACTAGAAACTGTCATCTCTTCCTCCCATCATATTTTTAGACTAAAACTGGGACATATAATTACACCTAAGAAAGTTAATGTTACTTACCACATAGCTTTAATACAACAAGGCATTTCTACCCATTTTTTCCTCATATTTATTCAAAATAGAAAGGACATCAGACCCTGCACTTGAAGATCATTCAACTAAAATATTAAAAAGAACAGACAGATGGATGACTGATGCTTTCCATTTTTATATTAGACAGTAATCTCACTATTTTGCCTTTGCAGGGAGGAAGGTCTTGTACCCAGACAGTGGAAGCAAGGATAGCAGTTCACCCAAAGGGGTTACATTTCAATCGGACCACAATCATTGGATAGTCTACTGGGTTGGTTACTCTAGCTTATCTTGGTTTCAGCTGTGGGACATGTGGTGTCTTTTAATAACCAGATGATCTAACACCAACTCCCTGATCATCTACCTTGGAGGCAATGACCTGACTCGAGTCCCAAAGATTTTTTTTTTAATCTAGAATTTCATCTTGACAATCTACTCACCTGTTCATCTAGACTTGGTGATTTTCTAGTGTGCATTGATGCCCAGATTCCATTGAAAAGGTGCTATGAGATTATCAGCCATTGAATTATCAAGATGTTTCATCAACCATCGAGTAGCTCGGACAACTGGAGCATCTATGTGATGAAGCATATTGACTTAAAACTGGACAAGGGCTTTTATGGTTCTGATGGAGTTCACTTGAATGATTTGGGCTTAGATTTATTCAGTTTATAGTTATCACTTGTTATTAATGATAGCTTAGGCTAGAAATTTAGCTTATCCATACAATAAATTACTTGCCCTGTGGTGGTATTTATATCATCCTAAAGGGCACCAATCAGAGGCTGAAATCAGCCTAGATTATGGGTTTTGAATGGGGTTAATCATTTTACACTCCAAGTTTATATTTGGTCATTACACCAAGGGAGGCCATGAACAAGGGAACAACATTCAGATGCATGCTGGTGGGCAGTTGCTTCATGGCCTTAACCCCCTTGTTTTCCCCCTTTTTAGTTCAGCAGCCTCTTATTGTTTGTGTAGGGCAGGAAGCCCTGTTGAGTTATCTGAATCCAATATCAGTTTCTATAGGGGAAAAGAGTGGCAGGTCCTTAGTTTGTTTGGTGATGTGAGCTATCCAAGGTTGCTTGGCATACACACTTGGACACTAGTTAGCAACATCTTGGTGTTCTAATCATCAATCATGTCTGCTGACTGCATAGAAAAAAGAACTTACTTGTAACATTGATATTTTAGATTTCATTAAGCTATAAGAACTTACTTGTAACATTGATATTTTAGATTTCATTAAGCTATAAGAACTTACTTGTAACATTGATATTTTAGATTTCATTAAGCTATAAGAACTTACTTGTAACACTGATATTTTAGATTTCATTGGCTATGGTGTCAATAACATAAGCATATTGCTTCATTTCAGAAAACTATTCCACCTGAACATTATTCATATGTAATTGTCAAGTGCAGCCAAATCATTGTGTCTTATACCTTCATAAAGACAATGTTGGAATAGCTGTGAATACATAGGAACACAGGGCCATGGGTTTGATTTTACTGAAGAATTCACTCTTGGTGCATAAACACTAATCAGATTTTCTCCAGTCTAACTGAATTGCATCTTATTTTTACTTATGTTACATGGATCCTTGGATAAAAGGAGATTCAATTAAAAAAAGAACATTAAGGATTTTTTTCTTGGCAGGCACAATGCCAAACAAACTGCTGTTAGATGACTAGAATTAAGTTATTATGCCAATTAACAGTCGTTTGTCAGAATGGTGGTCAAAATGTATTTCATATTTAAAATATGAGGATGTGATGTATTTATTTGACATTTGTTTACTGGGAAAGTCTGACTTGGATCAAAGCCAGTTTTCAGCAGATGCCCAAGGAGAAATGCTCCAGACACATCTTTGTAACTTTGGGAGGAAACCAGAGCACCTGATGGAAACCAAAATGAAAGCAGGGAGGACATGCAGACTCCACAAAGAGGGCACCCCAGCCAAGAATTGAACCAGAGAACCTCTTGCTGTGAGGTGGCAATGCAACCACTACACCACTGCACCATCCAGTGATAGGGAATTAGACTGCAAAGGGGGGTGACAGGGGACAGTTTTTCTTTTTCTTTCTTTCTTTCTTTCATCTTTTTGTTGCTAAGTTATGTGGACTGAGGACACAGGTGGAGCATCTGTGGGACTCTCTTGTGCAAGATGCCTGTCAGGCATGTGTTCAGCTAGCACCTCTAAAGGAGCATTTGTAAAGGTGGTTATGGGAAAGTCCTACCCCTTTAATATATCAGACGGTGCCACTGCGTCATTAGGCCATACTGAGTGCATGTTACAATCACTGAAAGTCACAGATGCCCTGCTGATGTGAGCCATATGTTTTCCTGTTGTTCTGGATCCTCAACCAGTGGAAACTGTGAAGGCTTGAGCACACCTAATATCACTGTTGACCCATACATATTTGTTTCCATATCTCCCTGTGGTGTGAATTCCAGTACACATGGAAACAGTATTGCAGACTACATTGGAAGGTGTACCTTATGCCGGATTGTGCATTTGCAAGGTAGAGCCGCCTGAAGGGACAGATATGCAGATGCGCCTTTGTCAGTCCCTTGTTTTGATCATGCTACAATGAACATTACTAACCTGTGACTTAACCTACTGACACACAAATGGTTTATGCCCGCCATGCTCCTGTACAAGGAGTATCGTCTTAGTAACCTTCAAGTGAATCTGTTGTAAGGATCTATCATGCCATCCAAAGCTTTCACAGTTTAACATCCAGCACCAGTCCCTGCTAAATCTGGTCTTGATAATGCTGGTTTGTTGTGCCTTTGACCAGGAGGGGCATGCCATATGTGTGTAGAGCCTGCTGTAGAAGTTCATTCTTCTGGCTCCATAAGGTTGACCTGTACAACTTATGGTAAAACATATCTGTCAGTGGGTGATCGCTAATTCCCCCCATGCCTGCCTCTCAGGGGGAGGTAAAAGCTCCACTCTTGCAGGTGAACAGGAGGGGATCTCCACTGGTATCTAAGTGTCAGTTGCCGAAGCTGGTTACTGCCAAAGTGTGGTGGCAAATGGATTTCTGGCTTGACTACATGGAACACCTTATGACACAGCCAGTGGAGATGCATGATTTGCTGGTTTTTATTATCAACCCCATCAGGTGAGTGATGCCTGGGTCTGTTGCCTTCTGGGCTGGCCAGGCAGCCAGCAGTGCCAGGATTCCACTATTTCCCCTTCTTGGTGTGTTTCCTCCCTTGTTACATTCCCCATTTCTTGTTCATTGTTCAGTGCTCATTATTACTACATTGTCTAAGTTCTGCAGGAATATGCCTAGCCACTGTCATCCTAACCTTTTGTATTTATACCAACCCTGCTGTCTTCTCCTATATTCTATGCTATTCTATTTGCCCCTGGTACCTACCCTTCTTTCTCTATTTCACCCACATCCTTTGATTGGAACCTTCTCCCCTTAAGCTTCTTTTCTAGAAATTACAATAGGGGTTCCATCACCCCTTAAAAAACTTCCATCCTCCTACTATTCATGCCTTATGATTATCCTTCCAGGTTTACCTCTGCTTGAATAGGGTTGCTATTTTGTTTTGCATACCCATATTAGTCTATCTGTTGGCTACTGGCCTCATTTGTGCTGCCCTTCTTATGGCACATGGCTGCTTGCTGCTGCAATATCCCAGTGAACTTTTCAAGGGGACAAACTGACACAGGAGGGGAGTACTAGCATGCCATATCCCTGACATTCTTCATGTCACTCCTCTGCTGCTGTAGCAATGCTTCTATCATATGGAAAATTGTGCTGTTTCTCCCATTATTGCTGCAGCTCTGCTTTCTTAAGCAGTCTATTAATCTGCATGTAGGTGCCATCCTCTACCTGCTAGATTTCTAATTAGCTATTCAGTTCTTTATGCAGTGACTTCCATGGATATTTGCTCTGTGCAGGGCTACAATGATTATCTATGAATCCCAGCCAGTGACTTTAGCCTTAATCTAATTGAACTTTATAAGTTCTTTTCACAATAAATTTTAGCTGTTGTTGCTTGTAATAATTTATTTGAAAATACTGAATTAAATGTTTTCTCTTGCAGTCACAAACAGAAACATACACACACACACACACACACACACACACACACACACACACACACACACGCGCGCGCAAACATATCTATAACTTACGTATCTATATAGCTAGAAAAATAGACACAGGTGTGTGTGCCTGTGTGTGTGTGTGTGTGTGTGTGTGTGTGTGTGTGTGTGTGTGTGTGTGTGTGTGTGTGTGTGTGTGTGTATGCGGAATACATTCAGAATGTCAAACAAAAAAAAAAAGACCGAAGACTAAAAGATCGACCACCAAAGGTCAAAACACAGAACCCTGAGCAACCTACAAATAACTGTTTTTCAGGGGGGCAAGCCCCTAACCCCTTCTACTTATGTATACCAACTCGAAGATCATAGTACAGTGTGGAAAGGGCAGAAACCCTTCATCGCTGTACCACATTCTCACACAACAAGCTGCTAGCTTTTTTAATGCTTCTAAAAAAATGGTAACAAATGCATTCAATGGTCTCTTTTGCAGCCTTCCATGGTTGATCTTTTAGTGTTCAATTTTTTTTTTTTTTTATTCAACATTAGAAAAACCCTTTCTGTAACACTATCACTACACAAGACATCTCAGGCACACACAACACTAAATCTATCCCCTTACTTAACCTATATTCTAATCCTAGCCCATAAACAGTCTGCAAACATTAATGCTATCTCCTTTCCTAACCTTTTTTTTTTGATACTAGGCTATCTGCCCTAGGGCATTTACAAGCCTAGCCAGAGTGTGTTTGGCTTTCGCCACCCTTCTTAGATTAGTTGACCGTGCCTCTCTTTAGTAGGTCACAGAAGATAGCCCATTTAAGGTTAGTTTACCTTGCCTCTGTCTAGCAGTGACACAGAAGAGATCCCAGGGGTAAATTTACGATCTCCCATCTAAACGGCAAGATTCTTCTTGAAGGGGGTCATTGAGGGGCTCTATCTGACATGGATTGGGATTTTGTTCCAGAGTGAGGGGAGCCTCTGGGATATGAATCTGTCCCTCCAGCATGTTCTATTTATTTCTGTGCTGAGGTATAAGTCACTGGAGTGTGTGGTTCTGATGAATTTGGATTTCTTGAGATGGACCATGTCCATTAATTCTGAGTTGGACATGGCTTTATATGTCAGGCACAGATCGCCTCTGAGTAGGCGGTAAGCAACTGAGTAGAGCTGGAGTTTCTTTAGCCTAACTGCGTAGGGCATCTGTTTGAGTCCCTTGATCCTCTTGGTGAGGTACTTTTGGGGTCTTTCTAGTTGTAGCAGGTGTCGGGTAAGGTACATCCCAAATGGGGCATTGTATTACTCTAATACTAAACTGAAACCAATTTCACAAACACTGAATCTATCCCCTTAATTAACCCTTACTCTAACCCTAACCACGAAACACTTACACACATACCGTCATCACTAATCTGAGGGGTCTACATTACCAGATCGAAAACCCGTTTCAGCAAACACCACAAGGCCGACACGTATAGCGTGAACTGCAAATACGCTGAACCCCCTAAAGCAAGAAATTTCAAATCTCAAATCATCATAGTTGGCCAACACCACAGCACGCTATATACTACATACCCAAATATAATAAATAAAACTCATGCATACACTAACCAAACTCTACTTCTAACCCTACACTAAACCTTACATACATTACTATCTATGCACTTACCTTAACCCACACCCTAACCCTAAAGTCTGTAACTATTGCACACTTACCCTACAGACATATACCCAAACAAAACAAATAATCCACACACATACACTTAACAAAACCCTACTTCTAACCCTACACTAAACCTTACATACATTACCCATCTATGCACTTACTTTAACCCGCACCCTAACCCTAAGGTCTGTAACTATTGCACACTTACCTTACGGAGCTATACTGCAGACAGGCCAACAATGACACTTCAACATTTCATGTTTCGTGGTTTCGCTATTACCATAGTTCACGCTATACTTGTCTGTCTTGTGGTGTTCGCTGAAATGGGTTTTTGATCTGGTAATATAGACCCTAATCTGAACCTATTTACCACTTTCAACAAAATGGTCATTCAGAAAATTAAACCTTTGCTAAAATAGCATTCATATGTACACCCTGAATTTTTCTCTACTGAACAAACAAATTTGATAAAACAAAAGGGCCCATACACACGTGTATAGTTGATCAATTCTAATGTCCTTGCATCAATCTCCATGTGACTTGTTTTATAATTTACCAGTAAAGTTTATAAAAACACATATCTTTTATCATTTAACAATGAAAACTTTGGTAGCTGCATTACCTCTGTATAGTCACACTATGCATATTTTTCAAGAAAATATTTCTGCTCTTTACTTAAAACAACTTCTTATTATGGCATGGTCTTTGTATATGGCTTAGCTTTCTACATTTAGTTATGCTTCTTTAAAGTTGCATCTTTGATGGATATAGTATTTATTATTGTAACAGCAGCAAATTATTCTACCTTTCTGTTATTTATGTAAATTTTGACTTTATGTGATATACTAAGAGGTTGGTGAATATCTCTGTCATTCATAGGTTCATAGGTTCATAGGTGTTTACTAGGCTAACAACCACAAGGGCCTTTTTAAGTCTAGCCATGCATGCCAAATCTCCGACAAGTTCTGATACTCTGGATAAGTGTAAGCATGGGCCTGGGAGATGAACCATTTACATGTTATCTGTTTGTATTAGAGCCATAGGTGCCAAACCAGGGATGAATTTCTGGTTTCACATCCAGTTGTCCAAGATGCACTTGAATTGGGTTAGGGAGGAACTCTGCTTCACCTGGATAGGGAGCCTGTTCCATAGACGAGGTAGTCTCTGGGATACAAACCTATCTCTCTAGCAGGTCCTATTTATATCACAGGCAAGGTTTAAGTCTTTAGAATGGGTAATTCTGGCACTGTTTGTTTTGTGGATATACATGAGGTCCATCAGAGTGGGGTCTGCCAATGCCCTGTATGCCAAGCATAGAGCTCCCCTCAAAAGCCTGTAGGAGACCGAATACTGGGATAAGACCTTGAGGCGGTCTGCACAGGACATATAACCTTGTATCTTTTAGTGAGAAACCTCTGTGGACACTCCAGTTGTTGGATATGCCTGGTTAGGTACATACCAAAAGGGCACTGTACTCAGTGATAAGTCTGATGAATGCCGAATACAGTGAAATAATGACTTCCTTGGACTTAGATGCCATACCTTTGTTTATAAGTTGCGCAACACAGAATGATTTCCTCACGACTGTAGGCATGTGATGGTCAAAGGCTAGATTACTATCTATGTGTGTCCCTAAGTCCCTGACTACTGAGTCAACTGTAAGGGGTGTGTTGTCAATATGATAGTTACCAGGGATGGATGACTTCCCAAAGGAAGGCTACTATTATGCATTTCTTGGCATTTAGTTTTAATCCATGATTCTGACACCAGTTGTTTATCTGTGTCAGCCCCTCCTGGAAAACATTTGTGTCAGTGTGAGATTCAATGGCAGCTCCTAATTTGCAATCATCTGCAAATTTAGTCAGCTGGAGAGCATTGACATTGGCCTTGACTTCTGAAAAGTAAATGCCAAAAAGGAGCGGTCCATATACTCTATACTCACTGCAATGTTGAATGCACTTAGAAATGTTAAATTCCATTCAGACAGCAGTTTTTGTCTGTCAAGCTTCACAGTGATTACTATTTTGTCTTAGTGCTTCACACAGATTTGCTCCAAAAAGTTCAAAGCACAAGGTTCAGTTCTGCAGGACGCTATGTTAGTTTTATCTGTTTTCTGACTGTATCGATTAAAAAGAAATATTTCTGCTGTTATCAATAAATCTCATTCAAAATGCTCTTATAACATTGTAATAATTTGCTTCCCCATAGTTTTTACTTTTTGGTTTCAGAAACTGATACAAAATTTGAAGTAGGCTACATATGAAAACTTTCATTGTACAGAACAGTTACAAAATGCTTATCTTCAAAAATGTTGATCACAATAATAAAAAATAAATAAATAAAAATGTTCCATTCTCTCTATAGATGCCAAACACTTCATAGCTGATTAAAATTAATCAGTTCTAATAAACTCATCTTTGCTTCAGCACGAGTTGAGAAAGATCCAGAAGGAGTCCTCAAAGTTCATATCTTAATTAATTGGCAACCAGCAGTGTACCGAAGATTTTTGGAACTAAAAGTTTCAGAATGTGGACCCCTTTCCTATAAGTGACAGAACAAAAAACTTGCCATGATCTTTTTCAAGGAAGCTGTCAACCTGGAGCGTATAAAACACACTCAGACTGAGTACTAAAATATCACTTCAGTAGCAACAACTCACAGTTTATTACAAAGTTAACTACCCTTGCGAGCCATCTTAAGCCTAGCCAATTATCCCTTGTGAGATTCAAATGCTGCACTTTCTGTTTGTAAGGCAAACACCTTAGCCATTGAGCCATCCTCTCAACATGCAATGATGATGCAAATACCCTGACTGTAAGCTTTATAGGTGCTCTTCATTATCAAACTGCTGTGCTGATGTGCAGTCACATTTTATATCAGACAGAGCTGTAGCTAGGTCAATTAACACCTTGTGCAGTCCCCCACTTTTCTCCCCACCAGTCAAAGTTGATGACCAAAAGAAAAAAAAAAGGAACAAACATACTCCAAACCCTAGCAAGGAGCTGTACTTGCTTATTGATACAGTTTATAACACACACACACACACACACACACACACACACACACACACACACACACACACACACACACACACACACACACACACTCAAATCTATTCAATTAAACAGCTGTAATTTCATATAGTGACTTCTTAAATGACCCCATTACTGCACTAATGCCCATCACCTAAGATCTACATGAATAATCAGTACCTTTTCTACAATGCTGATCTCACCTCTTAGCACATTGTCCTAAAGGTCCAAGGGTATCTGCCCTGTTTGCTTCACCCTGGCTACAGTTCTGCAGCCAGCACTGCTGTGTGTTGATCACCATGCCCACTGTACCATAAATATGATATAATTTCACCAAATGTTTGCATTCTTTCACTTTCTGTTATTAATTGTATTGTGTTTTGTATATTCTTTATTTCTTACTGGGCAGCCATTTTGCTGTTCCTAAGATATTTTCAAATTGTAAATCAAAATGTTTGTTAGATGTTTGTGATGAATTTGCAGCTAATTTATTGTAGCTTCCTTGCAGTTAAAATGCAAACACAGTAAAAATAACCAATAACTAAGATATTTTCTTCCACTTAAATGGAACAATGTAATAAAGTATCCAGTTGTACGCCATAGGAATATCTAAGGCACATAAACTACTACAGTTCAGCTACTGCTTGCACAAAAACAGAGGCAGTTCTAAGAGCAAATAAAAGTTTATTGCCTTCATAACTCATACAATGACAGTTTCACAGAAATGTATCATATGATGTCAGGACAGATGCTATCTTGGATGAATACCATAATGAACCCCAAGACTCAGGAAGCAACCACAGTCCACCCAAACTGCTTGCACAGCATGTGCTCTTTTAGCAAAGAACATCTGGTAAGCTACTGATAGAATTATTCTTAGCAACTTTAGAGTCCTGTTACGTATTAAACAGCTATCTGCTATCAGCAATGTTACTTTACCAGCAGAATATGTACCAAAACAAACCATAATAGTTTTAGAATGAGTACTGACCTGACCTGACTTGCACCCATGACTCTCTCTTTTCTCCCCTATTGACAGTCAGTATACAAAGTAAACATGAGTCCACATATATTTTATTCTGCACCTACATTATATGAATGAACCTGATCAAACTGGACCTCAGCTAGTAGAACATACATGATAAAGAATTTACCAAAAGGCAATGTATTCAAACTGTAAAGACATGTAAACTGCAGAAAACTGAAGTAAAATGCAGCTATGTCAAACGTGCCCTGATCTTCATCATACGCAGTACAATACTATAAATCTGTACTTTCTTTGACCAGTGAGAGATAAAAGGTGACAATGCCATACTATGTTATTAAAAATATGATAAAATAAAATAAAAGTCTTCTTTCAACCTTCCCCACAGCACTATAAATATGAATCATCTCTTTGGCATGGTGTAGGGATGCATTTCTGAGATGGACAGGAAGTGCTTGTTACTTAGTGAAATTACTTAAAGATCATGTGTGACAGATTGCACTTACCTGTAGAATGTCTGGATTGGTTGCTAAGTTGATAGAGTCGAGATTCTTCTCGATTTATTTTCTGCTTATACTACAAAAAGTATTTAAATCCATGACTGGACCCAGCAATTTTTAAGTAAGCCCTGGGGGTAGGATACTAGCTGGTACCCTGCAAAGAAGTGATGCACTGGAGGCCAGGCTGGTAAGAACAATGTGCAAGGGGCTACCAAAAAAAAAAAAAGCATTTCAACATTGTATGCACTTATTTGAAAAGTAAGCCATTTCCTGCAACTTTGGTGAAAGCTGCATGGACCCAAGTCATTATGCATAGCATTGTGATTACACAAGGTTGCGGTTTCCTGCTGATATACTCTGATGGGAAGCAAATCAAAAACAAAATTATGAATTAAAAAAAATAAAATAAAAAAAGACAAAGTCAGACAACAGCCTCTTGGAAATATCTAATGAATACCCAAAGCTGTGTTCATTAACTTTCATGTGAGTGGCCATTCTGTTACTTTCAAACTGCTGCTACAGCCAGAAGTAATGAGTGGTTTAAATACAAAGGGGTAGAGTTGCCACCTTTTCAAATCCCCAAAGTGAGACGTTTTTGGTACAAACTTCAGATTTTGCAGAGCAAAACATACACATGGCTAGTACAAAGGACAGAACTTCACTTTTTTGCCTAAACAAAAGCTTATTCTTATAGCATTTTAGTTGCATATTCTGTTTCTTATAACATTTAGGTGTTTCAGATACAGAATAACTGTTTTATGCAACTATTTCATAAAATATAGGAAATATTTTTGTCCTAAAATCTCAGGACATTTGCCATTTTTTCAATTTTTCTGCAGAACACAACTGCCTAAAGAGGGACTGTCCCTCGCAAAGTGGGACAGGTGGTAACCCTACAAAGGGGAGAAAAAGAACATACCCATTTCTCCTTATCCTGTTAAGTAGACATGTAGTTTGTAAGGATAAATGGGTATGTCAGTGGAAAAAGGCAGCAAAATCCTTATAATAAAAAAAAAAATCAATTCTTCTCACGTGTGGAAGCTTTCTTGTCTTGGCTTCCACCCCTAACTGCATGTCACAACAAACTACCTATCAGAGCCTCAGCTTCTAAAATGGTGACAGCATCGACTGAGACAGTGCCGTACTTCTGTCACCTTATTTTTACATAAAATCATTAATGCATGTGAAAATAGGATTAGACTAGCCACTAGCCACCAGTGATTTTTTCAAAACAGTGAAAACTGAATGCAGACGCTGTGCTCAGTTTCATCAAGATGCACATGATCTTCAAAATCACTGTGCGTGTGTGTGCAGAAAACTACAGAAGTTCTTGAATTTCTGTAACTGTTATTCTTTTGTTTCTCAGCTCTTATAGACAGTAGTTGTTTGATTTCTTGAATTGTGGAATTTGTGGAGTTAGAAAGATGAAACAAGGCATTGTAAGGCTGGAGGTAAGAACTGGGCTGGTATGAAATCTTGCTTTCTGTGTGTACATGCCCATTGTTTATCTAATCCCAAACTCTGAAAAGCAAGAGAGCTTGTGTTTATGAATAGTGCAATTTGTGTTGTTGGGAAGAGACAAGAATAATGGAGCATGAAACAGAATGTAAGGAATTCCGAACCACACAGAACTGCAGAGTGAAGCAGTTTATGTGAAATAAATACCCTTTGTACTTCTAATCCTGAATTGTTTCTGAGGTGTGCATTTTTTTGCTGCAGGTGGTAGAATGAGGAACATAACGCTGGAAGTTAGGAAAACAAGGTGCACTGCAAACTGTTTTTCTCTGCATAGGTGACTATTTGATTTAACATGGTTTAGTAAGCCATTATTGATTAATGGTTTCACAGAAAGAGATCTGTTACAGTCATTATGGAGTCTTTGATCTGAATCTGCAATTTTTAATATTTAATACTTGCAACTCTTATTAGCTTTTTCTTGCAGCATCTATAAAGGTGACAGCTGTGCTAAATAGTTGCAGCTCCTCAAATGTGTCATAGAGCTTCTGCCTCCCATATGAGAATATAATTTTCACATTTCTTGCTCTCAGTTACGAAGCATAAACAGGGAGTCATAATATTAAGAAACATAAATCAGTAGTGGAAGGCATTTGAATAGCATTGCAATTTTATACTTTATACTCTTTGATCTAGTATAGAATGAAGCTCTTGACATCTGGCTTTATACAGGCTCCCACAGGAATGCCCCTTTCTTTAAAAATTCTCTTTATTGTATTTTTGTAAATCTTTAAACACATCAGCAAAGACAAACACAAGTAAAACAGAACAAACAATCAATACCCATATAACTAAATATATACAAACTACATGAACTATGTACAGTTATACAATGCCCAAAGAATATCAGGATGAGAAAATAGCAACATAACATTCAGTACAACTTCAGATATCACATATTTAACTTAAAATATGTTCAAAGAGAATTCTCCAAAACTCTTTTAGGACAGGTTTGTGCTTCCTGTTGTGATAAAGGAGTTTGGGCACTGAGGTGTTTTATAGCTAGCTCCTTAAACCCTTCCCAGGATAGCGTGTGTCTATTTTTCCAGTTGAGAGAGATGTAATATTTAATTAGCATGAATATAGAAATCAATATCCTGTAATTCCGCTCAGATAATCCAGAGGGTGGGATATGTAAAATAGTGAATTCCCAAGAGAGGGTGGACTTTTCGTATCCAATTTTCTCCAATAAAACTCTCAGGGCACACCATAACTTATATGTGCATTTAAAACTCCAGAAAACATGTAATACATCCGCTGTTTGATTAGGGCAAAATTGACATTGCAGAGGGTAATTGGGGTAAATTTTATTTAGGATGTCAGGGGTAAAGTACGCGTTATTCAAAATCATGAGCTGAGTATATTTAAGTTTTTTAGAGGAATAAATTTAGAGCTAATCCTTATTGCTTCAGACATCTGATTATGGGAGATATTTGAGTTATGTTTTAACCAAGAGGTAGAGAAAATGAGCTTATTTTGCGTTTTAAGGGCGATTATCGCTTTATACGTATTTGAAATCATATTTCTTTTTACTAAGAAACAGCTTCCAAAGAGATTTACAAGTTGATATATCCTCTTCTGAGACCAAAGGGTCTTCTAATGCCTCTTTCTGAATATTGGGTAATGCTGGTCCTACAAGGGGAAACTGCCAGATAACAATAATAATTGCTGTGATGATTCCCTTGACATGAGGGTGGTAGTTATGACATGGATGTCATTTACACAGATTTCAGTGCAGCTTTACATTCATTATTGCAGAGGAGGGCTGGGAGAAGGGCAGAAAGAGGTGGTTGTGGGCATTTATTTATCAACACCAAGATTTGATCAGTAATGGACAATGAGGGATAATTATTCCAAACAGTGAGCTATGTAACTTACTATTAGGTCTGAAGGAAGAACAAATGACTCATTGGCAAATTCATAGTTAGTATTTTAAGGTAATTCTAGGAAGACTTATGGGAGGTAAAAACTTGAGATCACAGTGCAGAAAGGGAACAGAAAATTATCTAATCCAGAGGTAGTACCTTAAGCAAACACAATGTTTGGGAATGGTGCATGTGTTTTGTTTTGAGGAAGGAAGGTTATTGTGCTACATTATGTGTTACAGGTAAGGTCATTTTTTTAGTATGTTGAACAGTTCTGTGGAGTACACCTAATGTGTGTACATGATGGGATACTCTAAAAGTGTTACAGGAAAGAAGGGAAAGGATTACAAGGAGCTTAGATTTACACAGACTGACAGGGAAGATGGGTAGGGGTCTTTAATGGAAACTGAGCAGAGTGGCAGACTTAAAGGGATTATGCTTAAAGGGTCTGTTATAGTAAACTGGGATTCTGACAAACACTGGCTAAAGGGAGTTTGGGTAGGGAATTATAGTAACCAGTGGCAGTGAGAAACAGACTGGGGGAGTATAGTAGGAGGGTATTGCAAAACTGGTGTCATGATACATTTATAGTCAAAAGGGTTTAGTACTGGTATAGCAAGATGACTGAAAGAATGATAAAGAGACCAGTTACATGCAGCCAGTTTTGCCAGCATACATTTTCAGACTGTGCTACTGCACAGGAAATCACTTGATACATGTTGTTTAACTGATGCATAGGTGCCAGTTTCTTAAAGTTGTACACCTATGTATTAAATCTCCTCTTTTAAGACAATATTCCCACTTAATTGTGTGATTTGTGTGTGTGTGTATATATGTGTGTGTGTGTGTGTGTGTGTGTACTAGTGCGTGCATACGTGCATGTGTGCACACATGTATGTGCTTGTATGTTTATCAAAGTCTAAGTCTAAGTAAACTTTATTGTCATTCAGAAATCACACAACTGCAAAAACTGAATGAAATTCCATGTCTCCAGACTCAATGTGCAGACAACATATAGATTTCACAGACATTACACATGTAACACCTAGCTATTACATCACAGACATGCAGGTAGACAGACTAATAATTCACATAATTAGAAACACATTTATATAATACATTTTTGGTTATATCTATAACTATAGAAATAGATGTATGTACATGTGAATCTTTTATTTATTTCTGTGGATAGAGATACATGCACTCACAGATTTATTCTTTCCTCTTTTCTGGCAGCCCAGTAACCCTCATGTTATTATACCTAGCCTTATTCTCCATATCATTGCCCTTTGATTCCACCTATTATGACCAAATCTGCATATCTGGAAGAGATTGGGAATGCACAGCCACAATCTAACTCTGATCATTTAAGCCTAACTTCTGTGATTGAAGAGTGTCCAGTAAATGTTGAATGATGGCATCATGATGAGTTGGAATCATCTTTATGTGGTATATCTTTCCAATTAGCATTTGTATCAGTGTAGATAAATTCTCCACAGCAAGTCTTACGCTCTTTAACTCTTCTGCTGAGTTGTCCAAGCTGTTCCCAAGTTCTGCCATGTTGTATTTCCTCATGGAGTAATGACTTTTATTTAGGAGTGAAACAAATGAAAGCCCTCCCTTTGTTTTGTAGTTAGCATCTCAGTGTTTTGGCACAATAGACAGTAATCTCAACCTTTATCTTGCAATTTTATGCCATGATGTATGAATGATCATCTCCAACAGTAGAAGAGCTCTAGCTCAAGGCACCATATCACCTTGCATGCCCATTTGTGCTCCCAACTGCATTGATTTTATCAGTTAATGTCATTTTGAATACATCTTTGGATGATGAATTTTATATCATACCTTTTAAGATTGTGAAATGTTCTTGAGCTTTGGCTTCAAATGTATTCCCAACTACCAAGCCTATTTAAGTCTGAAAAGCTTCCACTTTTCATGTGTTTGCAGGGTCCTCGACAGTTATATGTAAACATTAAAACATACTTCTCCTTAAGTTGTTTTACCAAGTCTTTTAGTAGGATTTGATTATTTTAGCTAATGCTCCCACTGCAAGAATAAAAAATCATGTGGACAAAAGACAGCCCTGTATGGTGCCTTACACACACACACATAGCTAAATATAATATATATATATATATATATATATATATATATATATATATATATATAGTGACAAATAGAGTTAGGGTCAGGGAGGTGGGAGTGTGCGATAGTAGCGTGATAGATATTAATGTCTTTATAGTGACATATTACAGGCTTATGATGTTCAGGCTTGAATATAGGAACCATATATATATATATATATATATATACATATACATGTTTCTGAGTCCTTGCATACCTTATTATTTATCAGAACACCAACTTTAGGAACATTATTTAATGTCTTAAACCCATGCTATAAAGTTTGGACCCATGTTTCCCTTCTGTAGTTCTTGAAACATACATTCTCATTTAAGCAGCTCAAATGCTTTCCTTATGTCAAATATCAGTCTTGCTTTGGCACCATGCCATTGATTTTTAGCCATAAAAGTTGCCAGCACCCAATAGTTGTATGTTATGTTTTCTTTATACGAAGCTTCCTTGCTTGTGGCAACATTTGGTCCAGCCATTTGGTGAGTGTTTTGCAAAGTATTTGAGCATCTAATATGAGAAGAGATATTTGGTGGTAATTTGAAGGACGTAATAGGTCTTCTTTTTCCACTTATTATCACTTCAGTTATTGGTTTCATCATATTCTGTGGGAGTCATTTATGCTTCCCTGTGCTATTGCACAATAAACAGTGCTTTAATACTTTTTCTCCTCTTCATCTATAAAACTTTGCAAAAATCCATCTGATCATGCATCTTTGTTAAGTGTTTTATTGCATATCTTATTTCTACTTTTACTTCCCTTTCCAGTATATGCAGTCTAGATCTTTGGATTATTTCATATAGTTCTGTATGTGTGTGAGTGCATTGTGTTCAGTGCAGAGGTTAACTTTGTATAATACTGCTTAAATCTGCTCCTATATCTTTTATGAAAATATTGTTTCTCATTGTGTTTTAATATTTGCTGTAATTACATTTCTCTGTGTGTTCTTAAATTTCTCTACCAGAACATGTGGGCTTCTATCCGTATTATACCATCAGATTTCCCTGTTGTGATTAGTTCTGCCTGTGCTTGGGAGATAGAAATGAATTCAACTTCTACATTTAGGGTTTGTTCTTTCATTATTAACTGAATGCCTTTGATAGAGAACAATTTATTTCTGAAACTTGAGAGTTGTACTTTTTAAGTTTTAATATTGTCATTCTTTCTTCTGCTTTTCCTTTCCTCTTTGTTTATTATATGTTGCAATTTACTTTTGCATTGTTCTTTCATTTCTAATGCACATATTTCTATCACTGCTATCAAACGCCTTTTTATATGTATGTTAAAGGAAATGGGGGCATTGTCAGGTATGGATACCTATTTTTTATCTGGATGTCTCTTAAGTATTGTAACTGTGATTCCACCAGTATCACTAAATCAGTCCTACTTGTGTTATAGGGTTTCTAAAAATGATAACCTGCAACTATTCCTAAGGAAAACTACTCCATTTATCCATCCAGTTCTGTCTCTATCTTTTCCAACATAACAGCTCATGTTTTAGCATATTACTCTGTTCTTTTTTCAAAAATACTTGTTTATGAAGATGTTAGTGTAAAAGCTCCAGTTATGACTATCATATAGGTTCATAGGTTCATAGAAGGTTACTAGGCTAATGACCTAGAGCCCTTACAATCCTAACTATATTTATCCCTAGTTTCTCCAATTGTCAGTGGTTAGGTAAGTGAAGTTCATAGAGGTAAGTGTCTATGGTAGCTAATACTGACTTCCCCCTTCCAGGAGGGACATGGTGACTTTCTTTCTTTCTGTTTATCCAGGCTACTAAAACAAGAAGCAAAGACGCTGGAGATTATCCCTATAAGTTAATTGTATCCTTCCAGATCGACCAAAATCTTGATCCATTTGCCATTACATGTCAATGCATTGTGTAGCATGCTGAGCATGATGAATCCATAAAACATGGACAAAGTTGTATAAAAACTGAGATATTATTGTAAATGTAAAATGCTCTCAGAAAGGATAGCTATGTGTGGAGTGTGGAGATATTCCCACACTGATTCTCACAGTAATCAACCAATCATATGGTCTGTATTGCCAGTATAAAGTAGATAACTTGGAGTGCTAAATTCAGAAAGGTAGTTCATTAGTGAAGAAACAGTGAGAAATTCTGAAAGCTAGACATGGAAGCATGGAATGAAAAGTCTGAGCCAGAGTGAACCTGTGTAACATAACTGATAGACTGTGTTGGTGGAAGTGCTTGATTTTGAAGATGAGTGGGGGCAAGGAGAGAGATCTACAGCCTAAGACTATCATGCTATGTGAGGATAGCCTGTATCATGTGATGTGGGGGTACCCTGTATCCTGAAAGGGTTATATGGCTTGGTTAACTATTGTGAATGTAGTAATTATTTTCATATTTGCAAAGCCAAGTGAGACACTGTTTTAGTTTTAAAGTGAAATAAAAGAGAGGTTTTGTAATGTTCTGCCTTCAGTGTCTTTTTAGATCCTATACCGGTGGAGAATGTGGGCATTTTAGGTGGAAATTATGTTTGAAGTCCTGAGATATAGCCTGTTACTAGCAAATTGAGAGTGGTTTCCTATGTTTATTGAGATACAATACAGCTAATCTTGCTGGTGGAAATCAGAGCTGAGAATGTTTTCCTTGTCTTTACCATGATGAGAAAATAACCCTTTGTTCCTTCATTAGTGTGGCAAGTGAACTGTTCTGAAACTCAATGACTAACTGAACTATTTTACTCTGGATGTACAACTGTGAGCAGCCATTAGAAAGAAGTTCCAGTCATTCAGAATTATCTGGTTATTTGTAGACTATAAAATGCATAGCACAAAAGACTGTATGATTTTGTTAACTTATTATATGTTCAGTCTAATGATAACTATTTTGTTTTTAACAAATGAGCTGTATAAACCTTGATACAAAAAAAGGAAGTATAAAACCTGCAGTGCATTGACTGGTAATATGCCAGCTGGTGAGATGTGCAGTTTCCAATTTAATAATGAAGGGTATGCAACCGAGAATAGGGCAAGTGGTTTTGCTAAAACTGTGCTCAATAAGCAGAGTGATAAAATGAAAAGTTATACTAAAACTGTATCTATTTAAACAACAGATAACACATAGCAATGCATGTACTAGTAAACCTACAAAGATGAAATAGAATATAAGCTAAAGAGAAGTGTATTACAAGGACTGTTAGCCCCAAAGAAGGGTAATAATGTTGAACATGTAAAATGTCTTGGTAATGCTGAAAAATGAAAGAGGTTTATGAATGAGTCAGTTACAATAGTTAAGTGGAGTTATGGAAACTGTTTTGGAAATGTACCAGCACACATGGCTGTTGTTTCTGATTTAGAATATGATTTCATAATAAGAAAGGAAGAGATTTTACACTTTTCAGAGGTCTTTGGAAAACCTAAGAGGAAAGAAAAAAGCAAAAAAAACTTAACATGAGTAGATGCACAGGCTGATGTATGCACTTAGATCAGAAATGGGGAACGATTGAGAAAGGCTGGTAAGAAGAAAATAAATAAACTCAAGCAAAGTTCTGAAGTGCCTAATATTGACATAGAAAAGGAGGCTACTAGAAATGTTGCAGCAAATTCTCAATGGTAATGAAAGAAAAGAAAAGAAAAGAAAAGAAAACATGATGTATTTAAAAACAGCTACCCTCATAAGTAAGGTTGGCCAGGGAAAGAGGATATTGCTGCATGTGTAATTTGATGATATATACATTTCTATAGGTCAACCAGATTAGTACTATATGTGTGCTGTATAGTCATTGTTTAATTTCTCTTTTTGCAACTCACTAATGCACTACATCAATACTGCAAACTATTTTACACAATGTCAGCACTACACAAGTTCTCTTCAAAGTTTATTGTGCAGTTATATTAATGTTGTCTTTTTATTTTCGGCCCTTTTTGTGTTTTGTTCGCATGCTGAAACACGGTTACAGCGTTATAGTGTTCTTGAATTACAGTAGTCATTAAATAGGTAGTATAATAATCTGCAGACAAATAGTTCTAATAAAGTCTTTAGAGGTTGTTAAAATAAATGGAGTGCTATTGCTTTAACTTGTATTATTATTCCTAAGCACGTTGGACCTTCATTTTAATGTTGGGGAGCGTAATGACATACTACTTCTGTTTGTGTTCTGGGAAATTCTTTTCCATTCAAAGAAGCTGAAAACAGACTAAACAGCAGAATAACAATTTTTAGCTTTGTAAAATTTTCACATAAGCCATTTAAAAAGTCAAGAAACTTGATTTAACTTGTCTTATGCGTTGTTTCCATTACAACTCCTTGCTCAAAACTGAAAGAAAATACTTCTATTGTAAGATTAGGAGAGCAAAATTCCTAAACAACACTGTACAATCTTAATAATCCTATAACCAGGCACATTTACTTTCCTCTAACATTTAAATGCTGCTGATATTGTTCTAAAATATTACAATAGAAAAATCCACCAAGAACAAGCTACACTCATTTTTTTCAAAATTTGCATAAAATTTTAACACTATTCCTTATTTGCATTTAAACCACTGTTCTGAAAAGTTGTGGCAAGGTATATATCTCAAAATATAGATGGTACAGCTTTAAGAGTTATTTAACTTGAGTGACATGGCATTATTTAAATGATTGTATGAGTTAAGAATTATTTGCTCTGATGAAGTCTCCTCTGTTTTAATGTAGACAAAAGTATTAACCTTCCATTAATAGATTTTTATTGATTGTCTACAAAGCTGGTTTATTTATTTCCTGACCATGGTTGGACTGCATGTTTGTTTTGGTTATTTTGAGCTTATTACATGTTGAGCATTTCCTTTAGAAGAGTTACTAGTAAATATATTTCAAATGTCTAAACTTTAAACAATATCTAGATTTTTGCCTCATGTTTTTACTCTGTCACTTATAAAATTTGTAGTTTTTTGGCAAACCATTGAAAACTGAAGATACTAAATGATTTACATTTGAATTTCAGACTTCAGGATCTTTTGAAAATGCATGCTTACACAAAATCTGTTGTTCTAGCAACTTTCTAAGCTTGTAAGAGCAAACCGTAAAATGTATCCCTGATTTTGGGCCTTTGTTTCTCCATTGTTTTTTGCTTTCTCCAGATTTTTTGCACTTAGAAGTTGAAAGGTATGCTGTAGGGTGCATATGAGGTGCACACCTCAAGGTAACTTTTTTGTATTTAGAGACAGGCCTACTGCAATACGTTTGCATGAAGATGAGCAACATCATGGCGGGCTGTGTCTGCAGTCATGTTACATGCTAATGAAGAACTCTGGGGGACAGGTATATGCTAATTAACCATGTCTTCTCCCCAGAAATACCTACAGTAAGGAGTTTATCGCTCAGCTGTAACACAGATGCTACTGGCTACTAGTTTCAATGAAAATGGTCAAAAGCTCATGATCATCCATCATGATAAAGGTAAGTTTAGCAATCAGGCAGTATTAGTGAGTGTGTGTGTGTGTGTGTGTGTGTGTGTGTGTGTGTGTGTGTGTGTGTGTGTGTGTGTGTGTGTGTGTGTGTGTGTGTGTGTGTGTGTGTACAGGTGAATTGGTGAGTGAGTCCAAGAGTGCCATCAGGTGAAGAGAGGGCTGTGCATCTGTGTGTGTTTGTGTGTGCAATGAATGTGTGTGAGGGGTTGGGGCTGTCATGCCTGCACACTTCCCGAGCCTAATGAACACATCTTGCTACATTGTGCGCAGGGGAACCACTAAAGACGTGGGTCAGGGGATCACTAGCAACCAGGGATAAGTCTAAATAGATAGATCAGGGGATGACTAGTTACCAGGGATAACCCTGAAGATATGGGTTGGGAGGGACTACTAGCCATCTGGAATAACCCTTAAGTCACATGTTGGGGGGGGACTAGCTACCAGGGTTAACTCTAAAGACATGGGATGAGGGAAGTTTCACTACCAGAAAGACCTCTAAAGATGTGAGACAGGTGGAACACTAGTCACCACGGCTAACATAATATCATCATGCTTTAATGGAATTTGCACATAACATGGGTTGGAGGAACCACTAGACACCAGGGATACTCTATATTAGCATGCCTTAAAAGCAGTCAATTAAAAAAGTGGATTGGGTGAGCCACTATCAACCAGGGCTAACTTTTTCATCAAATCATGCTTTAATGGCACTTAGGGTTGGGAGAACACTAACCACCAGGGAAAACACTTTAACAGCACGCCTTTAGGGTCACTCAACATTAGTAATACTATAAATAACATGCTTTAAAAGCACTAAAAAGAATTCCAATGTTGCCCCCTTCCACCTCCTACAGAAGATAGTAGCCCTCCACTTTACTACTAGACATCAAGGATTTAATGTGAATAATATAAAGACTTAAGGAGGGAGTAATTTACAAAGGGGAGAAACACAGCTTCAAACCTTTCACCATTGCCAGAGGAAAATTCAGCAACATTAGCATTAACTCAGTGTGCTGATAGGTTAGTGCAGCAAGTTTTTTTTTTTATATACAGTATAACAGGATTTTGGGCATTATTCAGTGCCTTCACCAGTTTGAGAGTTATGAGGGAGAAGGACATGGCACACATAAGCATAATTCTCAACATTGTCATACAGCAAATCTAGACAAAACCATAATTAATGGTGGAACAAACACAAACAACCTGGAATTAACTGATTCTATTCCTCTTAAAAAAGTTAGAAAGATTTTCCACTAGTGTGCATTTACTGAAGGCTGAGCATCCAAGTGCTCCAGATTATGCGGAATGCTCTGCATTTAATGACGAGTGAAGCCACTGTTCCGCATTGAACAGCAGTGGCTCCGCTACACGTATTCTGATTGGTTTGTGTACCGCAATTACTGCCAATCAGCATCGCTGCACACAAACCAATGCATAGGCCAATCACATTCTGGGAAGCTTTTTCGCACCAAAATAATGGCTTGAAAAAGGCTTCCAGGAAGCAGTGATCTGCCAATAGCTTTATTTAGGAAATAATACTCTAGATTAGTGTCATCTACACGGGATCAGGGGTGTATTGTTCAAACAAATCCGATATCCTGTGTTCGAGTTAGAAGTGTTTTCAGGTGTTGATGAGCTGCAACACTGTGCGATATCTGCATGCGTGATCCTCTAATAGGTTCATAGGTTCATAGGTAGGTACTAGGCTATCAGCCCAAGGGCCTACGTAAGCCTAGCCAACAAGGTTCCCTGGCTTATGCCACCCAAGAAAGTTATTTTCCTGTGCCATTGTTGAGCAGAGGCACAGAAGTGATCCCCGGGGTGTATTTCCTATTTTCCATCCACTCATCAAGATTTTTCTTGAAGAGTGCTAATGAAGAACTTTGCTTGACATAGATGGGTAGCCTGTTCCAGAGTATGGGAAGTCACTGGGACAGGAATCTGTCCCTCCAGCATGTCCTGTTTATTGTGGTGACAAGGTTTAGGTCCCTAGAGCATGTAGCTCAGAGGGATTGGGATTTCTTTAGGTGTAGCATGTCCAACAGCTCTGGGTTTGACACAGCTTTATATGTTAGGTAGAGATCACTTCAGAGTAGGCGATATGCTATGGAGTAAAGCTGGAGTTTTTTGAGGTGGTCAGTGTAGGGTATTTGTTTGAGGCCAGTAATCCTCTTTGTGAGGTACTTCTGTGGCCTTTCCAGCTGCTGCAGATGTCATGTGAGGTACATTCCAAAAGGGGAATTGTACTCTATAATGGGTCTAATGAGTGTCGACTAGAGGGGAACAATGACCTCTTTTTTCCAGGATGAGAACCACTTTATGATGAGGTGTGCCATGTAGAAGGATTTCCTGACTACTGTGTTGATGTAACTATCAAAGGAGAGACTACTGCCCACCTGGGTCCCAAGGTCTCTTATCATGCATTCGGTGTTAAGTAGATTGCTGCCTATGTGGTAGTTCATGGGTACAGAGTTATTACCAAAGGGGATGACACTGCACTTTTTGGCACTGAGCTTGAGGCCATGGCTCTGACACCAGGCATCTGTCTCAGCGAGGTCCTTCTGTAGGATGTCCACATCATTTGGGGACTTGACTATGGCTCCTAGTTTGCAGTCATCTGCGAACTTTGTTAGCCAGAGGCCTTCTGTGTTAGCCTGTACTTCAGAGAAGTAGATACCAAACAGGAAAGGTCCCAGGATGGAACCCTGTGGTACTCCACATGTCACTGCTTTGAGGTCAGATTTGGAGTCTGCAACTTTTACAGTGTGGGTTCTGTCAGTGAGCCAGTTGGCAACCCATCTTGTGATGTAGGGATTTATAACTAGTTTAGTGAGTTTAGCTATAATTCCAGAATGGGGGATGGTGTCAAAAGACTTTGCGAGGTCAAGATAGGCTGTGTGAACCACCTTACCCTCATCTACGGCTTTGGTGACTGCCTCAAAGAAGTCAATCAGGTTCAGGAGGCATGATCTGCCTTTCACAAGCCCAAATTGGGTGGAATCTAGAGTTTGGAGGTTACCAATGTCTTTGTTTATGAGTTCCATGATGATACGTTCCATGGCCTTGCAGACCAGGGTCGTCAGGCTAATAGGTCGATAGTTACCGGGATCAGTGGTGGCTCCCCCTTTGTGAGGTGGGATAACTGTTGCTGTGCACCATTCAGTGAGCTCAAAGCCTGATGTGAGGCTATTATTGAACATGGTGCTTAAGTGGGGAGCCAGTTTATTCTGAAGTTTATGTAAAACGCGGCCTGGGATGTTGTCCGGTCCCACGGATGCTATGTTTTTGGCTTTAGAGAGTGCAGCTTTTACCTGCGTAGTTGTGATTACAGGGACTCTGCATTCTTCCTGAATAGATATGGGCCCTTTATGGGGTAAGAGGGGGGTAAAGTTAGCACTGAACCTATCTGCCAGGATGTTGGCAATATCAGTTGGTTCTGTAATTTTCGTGCCTTTGTGCTGTAGCTCAGAGCAGATCTGGGTGTTGCCATCGAGATTCTTGACATAGCTATAGAATGCTTTGTGGTTTTCCTTGGAATTAGTGATGATTTTGTTTTCGTAGCTAGCTTTGGAGGATCTTATAAGGGATCTCAGCCACTTACTGAGGCTGACCAGGGAGCTCCTCCCCTCATGGGATTTTACTCTCTTTTGCAACAGTTTCTTCCTTCTTTTGTACATTTTCTTTATGGCAGGGGACCACCAGATTGGCTTCCTTTTTTGGAGGATTGCGTCTTGGTTCTGTTTGGGATAGCACGATCCATGCACTCGTGTAAGTGTGTATAGAGTGCATTTGTTTAGGATTCAGCAGTTGTAACTGTATTGTCCATCTGCATGGGTGTCATAAAGTTCACCACTTCTGTCTTAAGAAGCATAAAGCTGGCTTTGGTGAAATCTTTTACTGTGGTTTCTTTAATGGGGGGGGGGTGGGATGTGGATATCAAGGGTGATTAGCTTATGGCCGTATCGGACCAATGAGAAGTTGACTTCAGCTGTGGAACACCGGTCACTCATGTTGGTAATGACTAGGTCTAGGATATTGTTCCCCCTGGTGGGTGCGTGGATAAGTTGATCCAGGGAATTGGAGTTTATGAATTCCAGAAAGCGTTGAGCTAAGGAGTTGGTACACGAGTAGTTTTCCCAGTTAATGGTGGGGTAGTTGAAGTTGCCCATTATTAGGGTGTTTGGTTGAACCCTAATATATAGACAATGAGTTATAACTATGTGATGCTTTGCACTTATGTTGCCTTCTTAAGTTTGTATGCGTCACTTAAAGTACATGTAGTTCTTTCATGGGTTTGGGGATTACTTTTGCAGTCTGTATTTTGAACTGGATAATTCCTCATTGAATTTTCAAGATGCTAAGGTGTACCTCTGGACCTAGTATTAAAGTTGGTATAAAGCAAAGTCCTGATGAATTATTCTCAATAGAGCCAGACATGTAGTAACCGTTTTGCTGTGACAGAGATAAGATAGTCACTTTAAGACACATTTTTTTAAACTAGAAAATCACATGCATTTTCTAGCTCAGTGGAGAAAAGCATTTGGACAGATACTTGCTGTTCAGGTATTTCATGGCTTTTCTTGAACTTGTATCAAGATTTTGATATTTCATTCCCACCCCTGTTGTGGTGGAAATAATATTTACTAGTGACAGACAGTTTACTTCAGCTTTTGGTTGTGTTACTTCTAGCAAAGTAATGCCTAAATGAAAACTACATTTCTGAACTGGTAAGTTGGACTACATATTGCAACACCCACACAAAATAAATTCAGAACTGGGATCTCCAGGAGTTCGGACACCATAATAAGAATCAAATCCTTAAAGTAACAGTTCTGGTGATGT
This sequence comes from Protopterus annectens, assembly GCF_019279795.1. Classification (NCBI taxonomy): domain Eukaryota; kingdom Metazoa; phylum Chordata; order Ceratodontiformes; family Protopteridae; genus Protopterus; species Protopterus annectens. Next base: position 101,801,572 of record NC_056740.1, read on the forward strand.
AATGTATATCTTCTCCTCAAAAGTGCATGCCACATCCATCTCATTTTATCCTTAACATAATAACTCTTGTAATCCCAAGCAAAGCAACTTCTGACATGTTTGAAATGTATTAGTATGGATTGCTAATGTTGTGGACTATTAATAAAATGTGTAATTAAACAGATCAGACAAAAATATAACACACAGATAGATGTCCATTAAGGTTAGAACACTTGAGCATTGAGTTCCACTGTCTGACAAGTACTATAGCTTTAATATAATCTACTTTTATTGTCATTCTTGCTTTATGAGTTTGTGTTTAACTTTAGTGTCTTTTTATAACGGCAAGATGCTGAACTGCTCAAGGAAAATACTGAAGTGACAGTGTTGTGCTGCTGGTTGACATGTTAGAAAATGGGCAATTTTTCTAATTAAGTTCTTCTTTTTTTTATTCTAACTTCTAATTCAGAAACATTTTTATTCTGAATTCTCTTGTCAATGCCTTAGGTTTATAGCAGTATTTTGTCAAGTCTGGTTTTGTCCCTCACTCTGCTCTGCTTTCTTTACTCAGTGATATTTTTTCAGTAGTATTTCCACAACTGGAAACTAAGCACATTCATGCAAGTATCACTACAGCCTTTGTGTACTTTGGATCAGACTTTTTGCCTTTAGCGTGCTATTTGGATTTTAAGGTAGGGACCCTACCTTAAAATCCAAATGGCACACTAATGGCAAAACATCGGTTTCAAAGTACACAACGCTATAGTGATGCTGGCATGAATGTGAGGGTTTATAAATGGTGGGATATGTATGTGTGCTTTTGCTTAGTGTGTTTTTATTTTTCATGGTCAAAGATATGAGATCTTGCATTATTTTGGTCTTAACTGTTCCAAGACATGAAGTCTTAAATGGCACATTCTTGTCAAAGTAGAGGGTCCTGCTTTTAAGTGCCCCTTTAGGCACCTTTGCCAGGCCCAGACCTGGCAGTAGGACATGGGTAGAACACATCTAAAGTGGTGAATGTGAAATGCAAGTCTCTACCATGATCCATGACAATGGCACATTTCACGCTGTGCAAAAATAGGGTGTTCCACATTTTGACCATTTCTCACACATTGTTAAGGTCTGTGTTCCACATTGGCCTCTTAAGAGGTTGAGACCTATGACTGAAGGATATAAAGTGTGAAACTCTAATGTCTGGCATGAATGATTAACTATGATCAAACATGATTTACAAGGACATGATAAAAGGCATTATGATAATAAAAGGACAGGTATGGTGTGTATTTATGTGGGTGAGTGAATGGGCGGTGCCTGTGCTAACTCGATGCATTGCCCACTAATGATAACTACTGCAGGAAAATGCTGATTAGCACTAACAGTAGTTAGAGATTCAGGAACATGCAAATTAGCTGATAATGAGGTTGTTCTTCATTGCAGATAATATGTCTCTGAATGTGTTAGCATCACATTGCAGACAAAGGACCTTTTTACCACAGCCCTTATCATGAGTACTAGGGTTCTTTCTGCATCCAGAGGTCTATCTTTACCCCAAAGGCTGCATTTTTAGTGAGGAGGAATGGAATAGCACTTTAAATTCTAACTGAAATTGTAAATATACAAGCACAGTATTACACATGATCACATAACAAAAGCATTTGAGTGTTTGTTGACACTATTCATAACAAGATAACAATAAACCATTCCTAGAAACAATGCAGTCCAATTCCTTTCTGCTACATATAATGCAGAGCTATATCTGTATATTTCAGCGAAAATATTTGTGTTCTTGTGACAGGACACTTTCACCTTCAGGAGTTTTAAAACTTTAATTTTTTAACTGCATTTAAAAGAACAATGAAACTATTTCTCCCTCTTGCTTTCTCTCTCTCTCTCTCTGGTAGGCTATAATTTGAATGGTTAGAACTGAAACAACACTTTAAAATGTAATATAACTTGTATATATACAGGTTCTTTCTCAGAAAGAAACACAAGTGTTTGTTAACATCATTCTGAGCAAAATAATAATAAAGCCTTCTAAGAAATATTGCAGTTATATGTTTCCTTATGGGATAAAAAGATTTTAAACAGTTATAAAAGTGTATTATCATGCTCATTTAAACTTGCAGAGGGTAAGTTTTCTATCACATTGCAGTGTAAACTAGTGTTAGTTAAAAAATTGTATCTACTGAACCAATTTAATATAAACTATAATTATATACCTGCATACTGTGGAACTGAGACATTTGAATGTATTGCTACTTGTGCATCTACGTTATCAAATAATCTCTGCTGTGGTCATGCTAGAGCCATTTTGCTATCTGGGAAGTTTCCTTCCACCCAAGGAAGCAAAAAAACTGCCCCAGAAGACTGTTTACAGTTTGTGTCTAACAGTAACAAAAATGTGCCAAAAAGCCAAGTAACTACCTTTAACTTGCCCAGCTTAGCTTTCTTTTTATTATGAAAACCCTTGAATCAGAATAGAAAGCTACAGCTACCATGACTACATGGATAAAAATAAATGGATCCTATGTCATTAAAAGTATTAATTAGTTAAATATAGTCAGAAAACTAGACTTGTCATAAATCTATATGAATATGACAATTAACCTTGCAGCTTATTTACAGAGAAAAAACTAGAGTAATATCTCTGCTCTAATTAACTACACTTCTTCCATGCAGAAAGTCCGAACAAAACTTCATACATATGAAAGGATGTCAGCATGCACATTCAGCCTTTTCAGAGGAAAGTTTCCCTGTCATATTGCTCTGTTTACTAGTGCTGTTTAGAAAATACTAACAATAGTTCATTTTTAATATAAACTGGTGACTTTTCTGTATGCTATGTAGCTGAGTCTATATGATACATAACTATTTGCAAAATCTAATGTATCACTTCACAGACATACTCAGTGAAGCCCAAAGCTACTATGTCTCCCAGTAAGTGTCCTTCTTTTCCTGGTTAGGAATTGCCACAGTGGATCACCTATCTGCTCATGATTGGCAGTGTGGTTTAACAGTGTTGAGTTGCCAGCCCGGTGCCCAACCTTCCACAGAAGGCACACACACACACACACACACACACACACACACACACACACACACACACACACACACACACACACACACACACACACACACACACACACACACACACATACCTTGGGCCAATTTGGAGAGTCCAATCCACCTACAGCATGTCTTTGGAGCAAACCCACACGACCACAGGGAGGACATGCAGACTCCGCACAGAAGGCACCCAAGCTGAGGATTGAACCAACAAACCTCTTGCTGTGAGGTGACAATAACCACTGCACCACCATGGCCGCCCAAGTGTTCTGTGTGTTAAGGAAGCAAAAACTGGCCCCAGAAAACTGTTTAGAGTTTGTTTTTGTGGAATTTGCTTCAAAAAATGTTGAAACTGGAACAAAAATGTATCAAGGAAAATTACTGCATGTAACTTGCCTAGCTTATAACACAATCAGAGTGTATATTTCAGAGAAAAGGTTTATGTGGTTTCTGCTGGTTCTGTTGATGTTTTACTTATTTGTTTCTGTGGCAATATATGTCACCTTTAGAAGTCTTAAGATTTACAAAAAGCATATTAATGCCCATATTGAACTATGCTTTACATCACTGAAAATAGTTAAAAACAAGACATTTTAATATGTTTAATTCATCTGACTACTATAGAAAAAGAAATTGTGAAAAAGTTTATATTGTGATGAGAAAATAATTTTAAGTACCTTTTCTACACATATTTTAAAGTAATAAGAAATAAATTACTTTTTCCTCACACCTGAGTTAGTTGAAGAGTCCTTAGCATCTTCTGTTCAATTTATTTCTCTTATAACTGCTCATTTAGTGTGAAATAGTGTGAAATATTTGCACTGTTCTTTTCATCTTTGCAGTCTGTTATATTTATAGATTCTTTTTTTATTTTAACATTACCTTAATGCTATTTCTCCACACGATAATCAAAGCTGAGTATACTTGTTTTGCTTCTGTCTCTAGCTGCTGTTGCTGTTATCTGTATTTACGGTTACACTTTATAATCATGAAATACTGAAACGTCGAATTTCAGTATTTTGAGACAATAAAGTTGAAAGTGCAGTTACGCAAAACTGCATAATAGCGAATGCGGAAATGTCACATTCGCCATTATGTGTTCGCGTACGTGACGTGCGGTGGTGTTTATGGATTTAGCTGGGGTTTGAAGTAAGTGGTGTTTTTGTAAGGGTATTGGGTAGGGATTTTAGTGTGTGTGAGTGTGTGTAGTGGTAAGTTTTATGTGTTTATGTGTTTAGTGCGAGCTTGGAGTTAGTATATATAAGTGGGGAGTGTGGGGTGCAGGGGGGCTTGCCCCCCCCTCCGCTTTTAACAATACTGTGTGTGTATTAGTTTTGTTGTGTTTGTGTGTGTTGGTTTGTTTTTTTTGTAGTGTTGGCAGGCAGGTGTATTTATGTTTGTGTGGTGTAGTGTTTTGTTTGTGTTACGTTCGGGGTTTGAAAGTTCTCGGATTTAAAGTTTCGGGTTTTTGATTTTTTGGTTTTATAGTCTCAAGATACTGAAATTCGATATTTCAGTATTTTGAGATTATAAAGTGAATCCATATTTACTTATTATTTATATAAGCCCTTTGAATAATTAGCTATAAAATTCAGTTGATATTTTCCAAAAAGAACAATTTGAATGTTGTTTATTGTATTATAGTTACCAGTTGCTTTTTGTAGCTGAGGACACAGTCAGTAATATTTGTCTAGGTAGTTTAATAGTTTAACCTTATGAATCATTTATTTATTTATTTATTTATTTTACATTTGTTGACTGGGCTAGTCTAACTGGATGTATGCCCATTTTCAGTAGAGGCCCGGGGAGAAAAGCTCCAAACATGAATAGTGACAATGTTAAACATATATAAAAAGGCATGTAAAATCACATAAAGTGAAAGCATTGGTAAAAAAATATAATACTCAGGTTATAAACTCTGAAAATATTACTTTAAGAATTATACTAAAAAAACAAAATTATTAGAGTAAATAAAACAATTATACTAAATACAATAGTGGGTACGAGTACAACCCAATAAAGAGAGAGAAAGGGTTTTATGTTTTATAAAATTACTAAGAAGAAAAGAGTAGTACCTAGATTAGGTGGCAGCGGATAGAGGAGTAGGGAAAGGAGTAAGAGAAGGATGGGGGAAGGATAGAGGAGTAGGGAAAGGTGTTAGAGAAGGAAGGGGGAAGGATAGAGGAGTAGGGAAAGGTGTTAGAGAAGGATAGAGGAGTAGGAAAGGTGTTAGAGAAGGGAGAGGATAGAGGAGAGGGAAGAAGAAGAGAGAGAAGAGAAGGGAAGGAGAGGAGAGTAGGGAGAGAAAGGAAGAAGGAGGGGGGGGGGGAGGAGAGAGGTAGGAAAAGGAGTAAGAGAAGGACGGGGGAAGGATAGAGGAGTAGGGAAAGGTGTTAGAGATGGAAGGGGGAAAGATATCAGTCTGGGTTAGCACATGGACAAAGCCAATGAGTTTTAAGATGTTCTTTGAGGTGTTTTTTAAATAGAGGAGTAGAAGCTAAGATTGATAGTTCAGAAGGAAGTTGATTCCAGTTTTTACCTGCTGTGTTAGAGAAAAGTGAGTCACCAGCTTTGTTGTTGGATTTAGTTGTGGAAACTAGGAGTTTATTAGCAGAGCGTAGTGTAGCAAGATATTTATATGGTGTAATCAGATTAGAGAGGATAGGGGTGCTGTTAGGGTGGTATAGGATCTTTTGAGTGATAAGTAATTGTTGACAGAGTATATGGTTTTCCAGTTCTAGCCATCCAAGTTGTTTGAGGTTGAGGCAGTGGTGAGTTTTGAAGGGGAGCATGTAATGAATCTAGCTATGCTATTATAACAGGTGACAAGTTTGGAGAGGTTATTTTTTGATAGGTTAGTATATATAGCAGTGGCATAGAAAAGGGTAGAAATGAGGTGGGTTTGTGCAATAGTTTTCCTGGCTCTAGGGGTAAGGAAGGGTTTAATTCTATAGAGGTTACCGAGTTTTTTGTTAATGGACTTTATGGTAGCGTTGATGTGGTCATCAAAGTTGAGATGATTATCAATTGTAACTCCTAGTAGGCGGGTTGTAGAGTCTGGGGTTATGTTGGTAGCATTGTTAGAGGTTACAGAGAAGGATGGAGTGGGTGATTTATGAGTAGGGGTAAAAAGGAGTAGTTTTGCTTTTTGGGGGATTTAGTAGGAGACAGTGTTGCATAAATCAGTTTTCAACATTATGAAGAACAGTTTGGGTGATGGACTGGAGAGAGTCTATATTCTTGTCTGAACAAATTAAGGTGGAATATTCTGCATATTGAATACAGGTGGCTTGAGGAATATTTATGTGTAGATCGTTAATAAATAAGGAAAACAGAAGGGGACCTAAGATTGACCCTTGGGGTACCCCAATATTAACAGGAAGTAGTGAAAACAGCTTGTTATCCCAAAGGACTGCTTGCTGTCTATTATTCAGATAAGACGTAAACCATTGTAATGCTTGTGGTTCAAGAGGAAGTATCTTTAGTTTGTCTAAAAGTAAGTTATGGTTAACCATATCAAAGGCTTTTGACAGGTCAATGAATAGTGCAGAGGAAAAGGAGTTATTGTTGCGATTTTTATTTATATAGTCTGTGAAAGATAGTAGGGCAGTTGTAGTGCTATGGAATTGTCTGAAGCCAGGCTGGTAGTTGGCTAATTGGTTATTTTGTAGTAGGTGGTTAAGTAGTTGTTTGTGAATACATTTTTCCATAATCTTAACTATTGGGGAGAGTAAGGCAATAGGCCAAAAGTTAGATAGTTCAGTAGAAGACCATTCTTTATGTAGAGGGATGATGTGGGATACTTTCCATATGGATGGAATTTTGCCTTCTGAGATGGCTCTGTTAATAAGGATATAGATGGGATAGTCTACAGCTTTTGCAGCAATTTGTAAGTATTCAGATGGGAGACAGTCAGCAGAAGGGGTACAAGGTTTCAGTTTTTGAAGTAGCTTACAGATGAGAGAGGTAGGTACAGGTTGTATTTGAAAGGTAGGTGATATAGTCTTGGAAGAATTTATTGGAGAAGCAGTAAAGGGAGGTAAAGAATTAGCTAGGGTTTGAATGACTTCTGTAAAGTAAGTGTTAAAGGCATCATGGATCTGGTTGGAGTTATTATGGTTGAAACCTATAGGGGCAGGGGTAACAGAGTGACCTGGATGAAGAAGTTTGTTAATCCCTGACCAAAATTTTTGTGGAGTTTGTTGACTGGTTTGTTGTAGGTGAAGGTAGAAATCTTTTTTGTCTTTGAGAATATCTTTCTTGGTGGCATTTCTTAACTGCTTAAAGTGGAGTTGATCTGATGGACATTTGGTAGCTCTCCATTTAGCCCAGATTTTATTTCTAAGGAGCATTGTTTGTCTAGTTTGTTTTGTGAGCCATGGGGCAGGTTTGGATCTTATTCTAGTAGAACAAAGAGGAGCATGGTAATCTAGGATTTGAAGAAATTTGGTGTTAAAATACTTAACTGCTTTGTCTAGTTCAAGATGGGTTAGTGGTGACCAGTCACATGCTTGCAGTTCATTTAGGAAGCTATGCGGGTTAAATAATTTTTTTGAGTGGGAGGTTTTAAGATTATGAGTAGTTGGGATATGTACTTTTTGTCTAATAATGCAGGTAAGCATGTGGTCGCTGATATCGTCGGGAAGGGTCCCTGGAGTATAAGTTTCAGGGTGGGTATTAATAACGATCCAGTCAAGAATAGATTCCTTACTGGTGGGTTTGTGAATTCTAGTAGGAATTGATATTAATTGTGAGAATCCAAAGAGATTTATGTGGTTAGTAGGGTTAGTGGAGCTGCAGGAGGACCAGTCGATGTTAAAGTCACCCAGTATAATGGTCTCCTGGGGTAGTTGGGTAGAAAAATAGCTCAGCAAGTTTTCAAGAGTATTAGTATTGTTACATCGGGGGAGATACATGCAGATTAGATAGATAGATTTGGTGTTATTGATTTGGAGTTTGGTAGTCAGGAGTTCAGCTTTGGGGGAATTTGGAGATTAGATTTATAGATAATGGCTATACCACTGCCTTTTTTGGTTATACGGTCATATCTAAGGATATTGTAGCCAGGAGGGCTAATTTCCTGGTCTAGTGCGGATTGTTTTAGCTAAGTCTCTGTAAGACATAGGATATCAAATGAGTACACATCAAGGAATGCATGCAGGTGGGAAATGTTGTTGTTGATACTTCTAACATTAAGGAGAGCTATCAGGAGGGAGTTAGGTGGTTTAGTTAATGAAGAAATCATAGGCACTGATAAGTTGTTAAGGTTATTGGTATAGTCAGTATTGGGGGCTGGGTTTGGATGAATATCACCGTCTAGGAGGGGGTGTTGCTGGGGATTTTTTAGGAATTTAAGGATTTTGAAGAAGTTATTAAATGTTTTTTTGGAGGTGAAGTAATTAAAATGAGATGTTCTATGGAATTTTGATAGTATATAGTTAGAAGTACTGGTTATATTACAGTGGTTAAGGGAGTATATATAGGAAGAAGATAATGTTTGTTGTAAGTAATGGTTTTGTTTTGGTAGAGAAAGATTTTCAAAGAGGGTGAGTGAATAAGGTATGGTAAGAGAGGTTATTAAGGTAGTTAAGAGTGGTATGTTTTTGAAAATGGTTTTAAGTGAAGGGGCCATATTTATAGGAAGTTGTAAGTTAAGAATAGGTAGTGAAAGTAGGAGAAATAGAGAAAAAGGAGAGAGTATTATGAGAGCTAGATCTGGGTTAGAAATTATACAGAGAAGTTACAAAAGTCATATTAATGCCAATATTGAACTATGCTTTATATCACTGAAAATAGTTATTTTGGTGATTATTATAGTTATGAAGTATTTTGGCAAGTGTATTTCCCCAGTTTTTGACATTTCAAAACACATTCTTCAAGCCCTTATCTGGAATTTCTTCTTGTAATCCATTACTGTGACACTTATTTCCCTTGGTTTGTTTTTCATGACATCATTTTTATTTTGATTTTCCAGGTTACAGCTGTTTGGGGAGGTTATTTTTTTTCTCTCTCCCTCAATTCTAGCTCAGCTTCCAGTTCCCCATTCTATACACTTTTTTTTCTTAATATAATAAATCCAGTTTTTTGTTTTGATGTTTGAAAGCATTTCTGTGTCAAGCCTCTACTTCCTTGACAGTTGTGAAAAATTCATAACTAGCTGCACCACCTAGTATTCTTAGGAGGCCTCTTTGCATTTTAATTTAAAACAATATCCATGTCACTTATTATACTGTATACAATGCAAATGACTTTTTTTTTTGCTGTGTAATGTAAAATCCCTAGAATTTTTTTATGCCACCTGGAAGTTCTGAGCTGATGCTGCCACCATTTTGATGGTCAATCCTCAAATATATTGCCATTTCAATAAATCCATATTAGCACACAGTGAGTATCCCTTAAAAAGTGCCTATGTTTTAGATATATTATAAGGATTTCTTTGGAAAAATGTCCATACCATATTTTAAGTGTACAAATTCATGTACCCTAACGCTTAATTGTAGGCAATTATCAAGTAGTCACAATGCTTAAAATGCATTATACATATCATAAGCATAATCTGCAGTTATATCTTTTAAAATAGTTACTTCCTGATCTTTCCAAGAGGGTTTATAATGTGGCTCTAGCCAAGGAACAGTCCTGTAAATCTTAGCAGCCAACTGCATAGGTATTTGTATCTATATTATCATCAGCTTTATAATTCTCCATATTAAGCTTTAGCCTCTTCCTAGTTAACACTTTCTGAAATATCATAATGGCTTCTCTCATCTACCCCTTATATTTTTACTGTAATTTCACCATCAGCATATGCAAATATAACTGGTATTGGCACTTATTGTGAATCATCCATTTCCCCTCAATTATTTTTCTGCTTTCCCTTTTATATATATATATATATATATATATATATATATATATATATATATATATATATATATATCCTCATCTATGGCTAACACACAAAGGACTGGATTGTGCAAGATTTGTGGAATCTGGAGTATTTTGCCGATATCCATGCAAAGTTGTGGATAAACCTGTAATATACAAATATGCCAGTGAACTTAAAATATCTTGGTGCATAGCAGAGTTGAGGAGCAGCATCGGCACATTGTATACCAGTCACAGCCATTCCATAATTCCTGAAAACTGTCTCATAAAGTTTGGTGTGTGTTAACAAAGTTAAGGAAATTAAACTATCCCAATGCAAGCTGCTTGACATTTGTAAGTATTACATGTCATCAGCAATCCCTGCAGTAATGGTAAAATGATGAAGTATAATTATTTTCTTTGTTCAAAAGTATAACCTTCACCAAAATGCTGATTGTTTGATGCCCAAACAACTTACTTTTGCTTCTGCTCTCACACAACCACTGTCACACATTCCTCCTTACAACCAATCTGCCTGTTCATTCCCTGACCAGGGCAAGAGGCCTGAAGTGCTTTTTTCCATGCTCAGACCTTATTAGCCAGATCAATCTCCCAGGAGGCAAGATTTGACTGTTAGCAGGTAAGCTGTCCCCTGTTGGTGTGGGCCCCTGTCCAAGGTTCTTAAGCCCTTCAAACAGCAGCCAGTGGCTGTTTTCTATGCTGCTGCTCTGGGGAGGTTTCATGCATGCTTTTGCATATGTGTGCATACCTCTCCGGCTTACAGACAGCCCAATCAGCCTTCCTTACTCCATTACCCTCTCCTTCTTTATGTACATATCTCATTGTAAAATAGAGTGTTTTTACCTAGTTTCATAACCATGTAAAAGATTTATTATGTAATCAAAATACTAGTGGTTTCCTATAGATCATAATATAGTACAATATAATATGCAGTACAAATGCCTTTTCTAATCTATCACAGACATCAAAGGATAATGTTAGCTCTCATTCGAGATTCAAACAGATAACCTCCAGCATACCATGTTGGTGCTACTGCTGCTAGACCAACAAGAGCCTCTGGACACATATGCATTAAGTTTTCTCTTAATAGCCTTATTCCTTTAGTTAGGAAATCCCAGCAGAGTGATTAAGGTCAATTTACAAGCACACACACCCACACAAATACAAGATCTCCGCTTAGGTACAGTTGGAATTATAGAGGTGAAAGGACAATATTAGGGCTTATTTAAAACTCAAACCCATACATTTTTCAAAATTAAAAAACATTGAATTGGAATTGTCTGCGTGTCTGAATTGTTATTATGAGTAAATTAAAATTATGGTTGGAGGTTTTAAAATGGTTAAAATCTTGATTTCAAAATCTTTTATACTATTTCTTGCATTGTTAATTAAATGGTATTATTGCTGTGATTAACTTTGGCAGCTTTTTTATGATTGTCTTTGCTGCTTCCAAAGAATTCTACTGAATATTTTGTACACTTGTCAAAAGATGTTGTCATAAACTGTTACAAAGTATTTCTGGATGAGAACTGGAAAGATGGTACCCAGAGTTAGAGTTGCGATTGTTAACTGAAGAAAGAAAATGAAAAAAACTGGTAAACTGGTATTTCAACAACAATGGGAAACCCCACTTCTTGAAAGTGAGACACGGTGCATACCCATACTGAATGACGTCAGCATAGTATTTAAAAGCCCAAAGTGAATAGAGTTACCACCTGTCCAGTTATTCTGTGTCTAAAAATACCTAAATGTTATAAGAAACAGAATAAGCAACTAAAATGCTACAATAAAAGTGAAACACCTGTGAACCAAATAATAAATAAAACAAAACACATGAAATGGGATGCACTTATTACACCATATAAATGCCACCATTAAGTACTTTTGTATTGGAAAATGACTGCTTCATTTGATATGCAAGACTATCTTAATGGATATCTCATAACTGGCACTCCCGTAAAATGAGATACTAATTAGAGATCTAGGCACATTCATTAGTAATGAGCTAACATTTGACTGCCTTGAATCAATCATTGTTGGAAAATCATTCTACCTTGTTCAGCTGATTATTAAAGGCATATTCTTTAAAACCAAGGAAGTCATAATTGACTCTTTTCTTCCTCCATTGGACTCATCCTATGATACAGTGCCTTATTCATTGTGCATCTCTTCAAACTCCTTACCCATCTCAAAAAGCCTCAGTAGTTCCTAAATGGAAATAAAAATCAAAAGACTAAGCACCTTAAGTGATTCACTAGAGCACCATGTCCTTTGAGACCTCATTCACCTTCAGAAAGTAGTTAGCTCTATGTATACCCATTCCAGAGATCTAAGTTCTCAGCCCTTACCAGAACATAAATAAGATCTGCTGGCATGATAGATATCTGACCCAGCATATCCTCTGCCTATGGAATAGGCTCCCCTTGTGTACCAAATAAAGCAGTGTATAAGACACCTGTAAAACCTTGAAAGCTGGATGTGTACTTACAAATTCACTCTTGTGTGTTTAGTATAGCTCCCCTTGATCAAGGCAGCTAATTTATTTAGAAATTTACTGGATTGTACTACCTTGGTTTCTCAATGTTCATCTAGACCACTGGTATGTATGAACAAACACCTATCATGACTACAGTTTAACAAACTGTATGATCGTGACAACAGTGCAATAGTTTGAAGAACAAGACACATTTTGAATGTATACTTGGAAAGAATTACAATACAGGCAGTTTGCATTTTTAAGCAGTACACAGATTCACATTCCTTTACCACTCCCAACATAAAACAGAATTGCAACATAAATAGAATACTGCTGCAGCTTCCTTATGTATTGTTTGTGCATGTGTGTGTGTGTGTGTGTGTGTGTGTGTGTGTGTGTGTGTGTGTGTGTGTGTGTGTGTGTGTGTGTGTATGTGTCTGTGTGTGAATAAATTCTCCTGGGGTAAATACCTAACATATGCGATAACAACACTTGCAATAATCTATCAAAAATAACTTACAATGATCTGTCAAGAATAGCTTATATGTATTGCATCACAGTTCATTTGAACTGCATTTATTGTGTAGTTGATTATCAGATGTAGCTATACTTTTTTCATTGATCCTTGATATGTATTTGAAATGTTTATAGCACACAATATTTTTTATTTACACCATTTTTTTAAATTACATGTTTTTGTCTTTTCTTTGTATTTGCCCATTGGGTCTGGGTCATCACTAAAAAGGATCCTTGGACCAGCCCACCTACCCAGCTAGCGGGTGTAAAATTAAAACTAAATAAACACATATATGGCTTAGAATTGCATAAGATAGCCAAACTTTTTCTGCCTTTGGGCAGAAAAGAGTCAACGGAACAACCCACCTACCTATTTAACAACTGTAAAACAAACACAAAAACAGATTCCCTCATCAGGACTGAATTCTACAATTTTACAACCACAGTTCAGCAATTAAGTTCTTAAGATAAAGATACTAAAAATTAAGCCTAAAATTATTCACTTTCATGAGCCTTCATTTACTTGACTGAATGTTGGCTTCCAACTTTATCAAATTTTCATGTGCTTCCTTTTTTTATACAATGCCATACCATTCTACTGTTGCTGTGTGGTTTTATTCATAGACACAATTACCCATATTAGCTGCTGCTGTATTACTTCTTAGGCTACACTTCCTTAATGGTATTGTTGCAGTTCAAAAGTGGCAAGATTCTGAGATGAAAAGTCTGTAAATTTTCCCCTTAATTACCTGTTGCTGTGAAAGATGGAAGTTAGATGACATTTCATTTGACAGATCAGTCTTATCCTTTCTATCTTCCAATATTTCCTCTTGTATTTTCAGCCTACAATCTATTGGCATTTACCAAGTGGCACAGTGGAACAGTAGATAATGTTGTCGCCTCACAGCAAGAAGTGCCCCGGTTTGATTCTTGTTGGGATTGCCTTCTGTGTGAAGTCTACATGTCCCCCTTGTGTTGATGTGGGTTTCCTCTGGGTGTTCCATATTCCAAAAACATGTAGTAGGTGTATTGGACACTCTAAATTAGCCATAGGTGTGAGTGTGTGGTGTGGAAGAATGACTGTGGCAGGGATAGCCACCTGCCATTGTAAACCTTGACTCTAGATGATTGTCATTGTTGAAGTGACATCCTTACCCCATATACAAAAATAGGAAAAAGGGGTTGTGGCTGGAACTACTGGTATTTACCTAACTTTAACTTTTTAGTTATTTATAGCAAAGTGATTTTGTAAACTCATGTTAAAGTAACCCCCCCCCCGAAAACTTGGTTTCTATGCAAAGCTTCTACACCATCCCTATGTAACATTTCACTGGTTGATTCAGTTTACCTTTCTTATCCAAAAGCATTGCCACGCCATAGGTGGACTGATAATCTGGAAAATTTTCTGCAGGTATGTGACTGATTATGTATGTGTATCATGTAAAAGACTGGTGCTCCTTTTAGGGCTAGTTTACTACCTGGCACCGAGAAGCAGACCTCTCAACTGTCCATATTTTGGGAGAACAGTCCAATTTTCAAGCCTGATTTAGGATGACCCTGAGGTATGTCCCTATTTTCTGGGTTTATTTACTCTTTCACGCAAATTTCTGAATACCCTTCATCAGATATGATTTCTGAAACTGTCTAGTACACAGAAAACCATGCTACATGACCAACACACTAGTGACAATAATAATTTAAAGGATGACATATATCTTACAATTCCTTTTTTCTGAAGCAATAATAAATGACCTTTTGTGACAGAATTTTTGTAATACTCTTCCTTAAAGTCTACTGATTTTACTGTATCTCTTTAATAATGTGCTTATTTTTCTATTGCTTTTGCCATGGGATCCCAGGCCCACTTTTCTAATGGAAGCAGGAAGAGTTATGTGCCATTTTTTTATTCAAGTTTTATGTTAATCAGATGTGCAGACTTCTATTTTTTTCATTTACTTATCCTTTGTTAACAACTTTAGTCCCACTAGACCAGTAGCCTCTTTTCAGGGGAGACCTGAGATGGCATCAGATGTTTCTACTTTTCAAAAGCCTGTGTTCCTATTTTCAATGACTATAGGTTGAGAGGTATGCCCAGAACTGCTGTGTAGGCTTATATCTTCAAATAAGTCAGGCAATAAATAGAACAAGCAAACCAAAGTAAATCTTTTATTCTGGACTACTTGTGCTCAGACTCCAGACTTTGTGGCAATGTGGCACGTCACAGAAATGTCTCAGCATGATACAAGCAGCCTGCTTGCCAGATGACTGAAACACCCTCCCCCATATTTCAGTACTGGGTATAACAGAAGACAAGTTGTCTCATCTTCAACATTTCTTAGAACTTGGAATCTCAAAGCTAGAATCTCCACCCTGGTAAATCTGGACCGATTTTCTATGCTTGCATCCTAGTACAAAGAAGTTATTTAAACTTTGTTCCCGACATTTACTAAAATGGTTTTCCAAATGACATGCATGTTTTCATCCATGACCTAAAAATCCTTCACTTTCAAAGTATCGTTTGTTTGAGAACACTGTTTGCCAGGCTTTGTCTATTCATCATTCAGAACATATAAAATGATACATGACATGCAAGACCATGCCATTGTTCTTTATTATAGGAATGACTCATAAAACCGAAATGTCAATATTAATTCTAGCAAAACACATTTATAGAACAGTTGCATTATTGAGTATTTGTTTCTAAGGTGCCAATAAAATTTATTTGTAATTAATTTAGAAGTATGTTGCTTGCTTATTTGAATGTTTATATTAACTGGCAGTTGAAATGGAAGAGGAACAACACACTGTTACTGTTCCTCTGTGTTCATTGTTGGCTGTTAATTCAAATAATTCTTTATGTGATACAAGTATGGGATATTGCATGATTGAATTATGTTGACAGATGGCTCTACAACAAAATGCCCACTTCCTGAAAGCTGACATTTTTAAAGAATGAAAAAAATGTCTGAAAACTAAGAAGGTGAAAAACGTTTGTTTTTTCTTGATTTTTTTCAGGGGCAAGTGCCTCCTGCAACTCCTGATGTGGGGGACAAGCCCCCACCTCCAAGAAACACACACACACACACACACACACACACACACACACACACACACACACACACACACACACACACACACACACACACACACACACACACACATACACACACACCAACTGCATGGTCACACCGACCTGAAGAAGGGAAAAATCTCCCTAAAAAGTGAATCAGTTATGCACAATTAGAAATCTCACAGGCAATGATTTCCTACAGCAAAAAGCATTAAACTTTATGCAGTCCTTTTTTTTCTGTGAGCTGATGCTCATGAAATTTTTGCTCATGTTTGTGTAGGGAAGTGTCTCTGGATTCAGTCTGAATAGTTTTATCACAATGAGAGGCTGTCATTTATTTAGTATAAACTACAGCCCAAAAGTCTCCCTCCAAAACTTTGTGAATAAATCGTGTAAAGGAGTTACAGTCAACACACAGATATGGTTTACAGCCATCAAAAAGGAAGTAGGTGAAAAAGATAAAAATGAGCCAAATATCTTATTCATACCTCTCTACCTCATAGTGCAAGAAATCCTGACAGGCACAAAATTAATGATGGAACAAAGGCACAAAAATAGAGACAGATTTTGAATATTGCTCTTATAAGCAGAAATGTACTAGAATGACAGATTTTGCATTAGCATCCATTTAATGTAGGATACAAAGTCTGCAACTCCAATGTCTGTCATTATTTAATGATTTCAAGTCCTCAATGACTTGTCAGAAAGCCACAAATTTTATGATTCAGAGACTAAAAATATGAGGCAAAATCTGGACAATCTGTGAAAATCTGGACAGTTGAGAGGTAGCATAAAAATGCATACAGAAAACAAAACAGACAGCAAACAGTAAGCTTACTGCATGACTGTCCAGTATAGGACATTGAAGGCTGAATGGCAACCACACTGCTGAGTGTAAGACTTCTGCCAACAGAAGAGAATGATATATGTTGTTCGTCCTGCACATAGAGAAGGAAGATGATAACATCTGAAGTTGTGGCTCATTGTCCATTGTGTGCATGTGCATAGGAGAGTTATATTTTCAGATGAGAAAGGATGTAAGTTTCATTATAGCTCATAAGCATTTACAAACCTATATACTCCACAAAACAAAACAAACAGCACTCAATATACAGTAGATAAGTACTATATTAAACAGTCAAAACAACCAGAACTAGTGTCTCCAAGGGCATCACTAAAAATAATAATAACAAAAATAAAAAAAGATCTCCAAGTGACAGTATGCAAATATATCTTGAGATTAATATATATCCTCCAAGAACATGGTAGTTAAGGGACTGCCCAAACGATGCTTCAGTCTCATTCATCCTAACCAGGATAGATAGTTGATTCTATAGAACACCGGTCAACAAGCAAAAGAATATCTGCTAATGTTTCAGGTGGATCGTGGAACCACTACCAGACTCAGCTGATGACATAAATGGTCATACAGGAACATAAGGTACCTACAGCTCTTCAGATACATGTAACACAGATTGTGTAGAGCTCAATAAGTTGTTGTGTCTTTCGGCTTTTCCCGGTTAGAGGTCACCACAGCGGAACTCCGGTCCGCTAATGATTGGTAGTTGATTTTTACGTGCCGAGTTACCAGCCCTGATGCACAACCTTCAACGAAGGTACGCCCATTCACGCATGTCTCCACGCAGAAGACGCTCTAGCTGAGAATCGAACCGGACAGCGTCTTACTGTGAGGCGATATAATTTTAATATGGACCAAGCCACAAATAGAAGATAACCCAGATACCACAGAACAATAGTAATATGACAGAAAACAGAAGATCCAGACAGTACCTTGGCTGCAGAATTCTAAGCCCACTGTAAATAAGTAAGACCCATAAAGGAGTTGCTGAATAAGAGTATTACAGTAGTCCTGACATTATAATAAATAGTGCATGATTTTTTACTACAGAAATCAAATGTTTTATCCAGGTTGTATTTATCAATAGGAATAAAGAAGACCTGTTAACTACAGACAGGTGGCCATTTAGTGTCAAATAGTTATAAAGTATCACACCCAGTTTCTTAACCTTAGATGAAAAACTCTAACTGGTCATCCTCAGAGAAGATAATATGGTTTAGGTAATGAATTTGTGAAGGGAAAATAATGCCATGTACCAGCATAGCATTAAACTTCATAGGATCAAGTTTCAGTGAACTATTATTCATCAAATTAAGGTTGGAATCCTGCCTTCTAAGTGGTATCTTTGGACATTTGTGTTTGAAAAAGGGGAGGTACAACTGTATATCATCTGCAAAACAACAATGGTGAAATCCTATAAACTTACATTTCAAGCCCTAGTGACAACATGTACAATGTGAAAAGAAGGGAGGGGCAAAAATGCAGTCCCAGTAGCACTGCTCAATCTAGAAGATATTGATTGGCAGAATTATTTCCTGAGATCACCCTACTGGAATTTATGAAAAGGTAAGAAGAAAAACATATGAAAATGGTAGTAGATAAGCTACAGCAATTCCAAAGACACTACAGTAATATCCCACAGGACACAGAGTCTAGGCCACTGAGAGGTCAAGAAGGACTACTGTAGAATATATACATTTGATCTGTTCACATCTGAAGATCACTTACCACTCTGACAAGGGATTTCTTGAAATTATATCCAGACTGAAAGGAAGAATGTCATGCCTCCAGAATGTCATGAAATGGTATATAGGAATGCAGGGTCTATATTACATGATCAAAGTTTCAAAACTTCGAATCTGATATGGTCGACACCATATAATCAAAGTCTTGAAACTTTGAAAATGTAATGAAACACAAAAGCTTACAAAAAACAAATAATTTAAATGCTCTAAGCAGGGGGCAAGCCCCCCTGCTCCCCACACACCCCGCTGCTTAAATATACCAACTCCGAGATTGCACTACAGTGCAGAAAAGGGAAATCTTCCCTTTCCGTGCTGTACGGAGATCTCCGTAAGGGAAATCTTCCCTTTCCGTGCTGTACGGAGATCTCCGTAAGGGAAATCTTCCCTTTCCGTGCTGTACGGAGATCTCCATTAAAAAACTTAAAGTTTCAAGACTTCAATCATATGGTGTCAACCATATGAGATTCGAAGTTTTGATACTTCGATCTTCTGATATAGACCCGGAATACAGATGATAATAATAAGAAGAAGAAAAAGAAGAAAAGAAAGGGACGAAGAAATAATCCAAGCTGGGATAAATTTATTAAGCGCTTTCGTCAACTGATTTGTAATGACTTCTTCAAAATGCATTCACACAGTAACCACACACTATATATAATGTCCTGTCTCATTAACATTTACTTTCCAGACCAATTAAACAATTAAACCACCACTATTAAAGCAACAGCACTGATACAACTAGTGCTTATTATAAAAAGTATACGAGGGCATAACCCTATTTGTTAAAAATATCAAAGTCACTTAAACAGCGTTGAAATCCACAACTGTATATGATTGCACATGAAAATCTTATTTTAATTTAAGACAACTACTAAGGGATACAACTTCATTCAACCCTGGGGGGCTGGTAGCATTGACCCTAAGCTGCTACATTAATTCCTTGTATTCAGTGAACAATGCATTTGGTCCACCTCTTTCATTGTTTTCAACATGTTCTAATACAGTAAATTTAAAACTATGGTCCGGAACCTTAGTAAGATGTTTGGCAAGAGCATTGTTGGTATTTCCCTTGTCAATGTCATCCGGTCCAGCTGGTGAATCTGGGAATCTTGAGGCAGCTGGTGAATCTGGGAATCTTGAGGCAATGTTACAACTGCCTCATGTACACAGACAACCCTCTCCTCCTCCTCCCAACAAATTCCAACACATGTGAGAGATGCAACCATATAGCCAAACTGGAGGCTAAGCTCCCTCAACTCAGTACTGGCATAACCAGTCAGGAGGAGAAGGAAACCACACTCACTACAATTTCAGTCTCACATAGACCTACCATGACAGCAAACCAAACACATAATCACACAAAAACATACTCAGAGGCTCTAAATAACGATCTGCCGAAGCAGCAGAGACCTCCAAAGCAGACACCCAAGCAGCCACTACCCCAAAAAAAAACACGTGCAACACATATCTCACAAAGCTAGTGTGCCAAACAGTCACAGCCCTTAAGACTAAACAACACACCTGATACACTTGTAATAGGTGACTCTATCGTCAGGCACACTGACGTCCTGCTCACCAGGCTGAACAAGGAGAGGGTCACGGTGAGCAGCCTGTCGGGCGCTAGGATCCGCCACATAACACAAGCACTCAGGTCACTCCAAGGCAAGTACAAATATGACTCAGTCATTGTCCATGCTGGTGTGAATGACCTGAGATGTACCTCCCTGGACTACATGAAAAGAGACATAAAGGAGCTCTCTGAACATGTAGCCCAGACCGGTATGACCCTGATCTTGAGTAGCATCTTACCCTCACCAAGAATGATACCACAATATGAAGACAAGATGATCAATTTCAACAATTGGCTTAAGAACTGGTGTCATTCAAAGGGGATCCAATGCCTGTCAGCTTGGGATGATATACTCGACAAGCCACGATGCTTCGCTAGGGACGGCTTGCACCTGTCACCCCTGGGCTTTCGGATATTGGCAAAGGCTCTTGCTACCCCCATAGTGCCTTTTTTAGGCAAGGCTCAAAAGACAAACCCACCTCCATAAGTATCACAAGGGATAAGAAACTAAGAGTAATGCTACTCAACGCCAGAAGTCTAAACCTCAAGATGCACACACTCAAAACTCTCCTTAGCATGGAGAACATCGATATCTGTGCAGTAACAGAAACCTGGTTCAGGGCTCCCGAGAGCACCCCAGCACTACCAGGTTATACCTCATACCATGCTTTTTGGCCCCAAAACTTGGACCGAACCATAAAAGGAGGGGGAGTATCGATATTCATCAAAGATACCCACACCTCCAGGTTGGTGGCAAAGCACGAAGCATCAGAGACTATCCATGTGCAACTAACAGTGGGTAAAACTGCCTTCCAGTTTATAGCCTGCTACAGACCACCCTCCCAAACCCAGGAACCCCACTTGGCCTTCCTGAGAGCACTGGAAAATATGAAGGTCTCTCCAAACACCATTATATTGGGTGACTTCAACTACCCAAACATAGACTGGGAGCATTACTCTAGCTCCAACACCCTAGCCCAAAGGTTCCTAGAATTTATAAACTCAAATGCTATGGAACAACTTGTTACCACTCCCACAAGAGGGGAAAACATACTGGACCTGATCATCACCAACATGGGGAGTCTATGCTCCAGACCAGAAGTGTATCCCTCACTGGTAAGATCAGACCATAAACTAATCTCACTGGATATTCACATCCCGATCCCACCCCCTGCCCAGAAAACCACAGTGAAAAACTTCTCTAAAGCAAATTTTACACTCCTCAAAACTGAGGTGGAATCCTTCAAAGCCCCGGGGCCTGTGGAAAATATGGCCCAGACCACAGAATCCTTTATAAACACATTATATGAACACCTTCAGGAATGCATGGATCATGCGATCCCAGATAAAACCAAGACCCAGTCCTCCAAAGGCAGACGTCCTGTCTGGTGGACCCCAGCCATAAACAAACTATACAATAGAAGGAGAAAGCTACTAAATAATAGAGCAAAATCCCAAAAAGGGAAGGCATAACTGATCAGTATTAGCAAAAAACTACGGGCACAGATAAAATTGTCTAAGGCCAGTTTCGAGAGAAAAATTGCACAGGACACTAAGGATAATCACAAGGCTTTCTTTAGTTATGTTAGGAACCTGGGTGGTAATTTCCAGATATGCTCAGAATTAGTCCAAAATGACAAAAAATACACTGAACCCACAGACATTGCCAACATCCTAGCTGACAGGTTCAGCGCAAACTTCTCCCCCCCCTCCCCACCAAAAGGGCAAATATCTATCCCAGCAGAGTGCTGCCCCCCTGACATCTCAGATGCTCAGGTAAGAACCGCCCTCTCCAAAGCAAAAACACAGCATCAATGGGACCAGGCAGTGTCCCGGCTGCGTCCTACATGAACTCCAAGAAGAGCTAAACCCAAACATAAAACTACTGTTCAATCTCAGCCTTACTACAGGATATGTGCCCAAAGAGTGGCGTACAGCAACAGTGGTCCCTCTCCATAAAGGTGGTGCCTCAACGGATCCTGGAAACTATCGCCCCATAAGCCTGACTAGCTTGGTCTGCAAAGCTATGGAAAGGATCATCATGGACCTCATAAATAAAGATATTGGGGACCTACAAACACTGGATCCTACCCAGTTTGGCTTTGTTAAGGGCAGATCCTGCCTCTTAAACCTGGTTGATTTCTTTGAAACAGTCACCAAGGCCATTGACGAGGGGAAGGTGGTCCACACAGCCTACCTGGACCTCGCAAAAGCCTTCGATACAATACCCCACTTGGGCATTATAGATAAGCTCACCAGCTTAAATATAAACCCCTATGTCACTAGATGGATTGCGAATTGGCTCAAGGACAGAACCCACATGGTTAGAATTTCTGGAGCCATGTCAGACTCCAAACCAGTTACAAGTGGTGTCCCACAAGGCTCAGTCCTGGGACCTCTCTTGTTCGGTATATATTTCTCGGAGGTACAGGCCAACACGGAAGGACTGTGGCTGACCAGGTTCGCAGATGACTGCAAACTGGGCGCCATAATCGACTCTCCAGCCAACACAAGCATCCTCCAAAAGGGCCTAATAGAAACAGACAACTGGTGCCAGAGCCATGGCTTCAAGCTAAATGCCAAAAAGTGTATAGTCATCCCCTTTGGCAAAAACAAAGTGCCCACAAATTACCACATAGGTGGTAATCCATTAAGTACAGAAGAAGTAATTAGGGACCTGGGGACCCAAGTTGATAGCAATCTGTCATTTGACAACCACGTGGCCAAAGTGGTTAGAAAAACATTTTATATAGCCCACCTAATCATGAAGGGATTCACATCTAGATCAGGGGACATCATCGTGCCTCTTTACTCATCCCTCATCAGGCCCATAATTGAGTACAATGCCCCTTTTGGGATGTACCTTACCAGACGCCTGCAGCAACTGGAAAGACCCCAAAAGTACCTCACCAAGAGGATCAAAGGGCTCAAACAGATGCCATATGCTGCCCGGTTAAAGAAACTCAAGCTCTACTCAGTGGCATACCGCCTGTTCAGAGGCGATATGTGCCTGACGTATAAAGCCATGTCCAACCCGGAATTAATGGACATGCTGCACCTCAGAAAATCCAAATCCCATTGAGCTACGCGCTCGAGAGACTTGAACCTCAGCACTGAAATAAATAGGACATGCTGGAGGGACAGATTCATAACCCAGAGGCTCCCTTCACTCTGGAATAAAATCCCAGTCCAGGTTAGGCAGAGTCCCTCACTGACTCTCTTCAAGAGGAATCTTGATGAGTGGATGGGAGATCATAGGTTTACCCCGGGTATCACTTCTGTGTCACTGTTAGACAGAGGCACAGTATACTAACCTCGAAAAAGGGCATAGCAAAATAAATTTAAAATGGGTGGCGAAAGCCAAACACATTCTGGCTAGGCTATAAAAGCCCTAGGGCAGATAGCCTAGTATGAACCTATGAACTTATATGTTGATAAATCCATGTCCTAAAGGCATTCTTGATTTTACCTATATGATACCTTTGACACATCTGGCATAAAGCAATATACACAACTTGTTTTGTTCCACAATTACATCTATGATGGAAAATCACATTGCCAAATTGAGAGACCTTAACACTGTTACCTTCTAGAATAAATTTGCATTGTGGACAGTGTCCGCACATTCTCATTTGACCTTTATATTGATCTCTCTGGCCATCCTTTATCCTTTCCAAAATGTTCTTTATAGACATATCATTTTTATACACTACTAGGATCCTATCCCCTAATGTGCTTCCCACTTGCTCATTTTTTTATAAAATCATAAAACATCATTTTTGAAGGACAATTGTTTATACAAACATCAGGGGTTGCTATGGGATCTGCTTGTGCCCCCATATTTGTAAACATTGTCCTGACACAATGGGAATTAAGTACTGTATTTCCATCTGAAGGCTATAGATTTTGCAAGCTCTATGGGAGATGACATCCTAATTTTCTGGGATGGCAATGAAGAACAACTAAGTGAATTTTTTTCAATTCTTGAACACTAGTACTTCCTTTTTGTGTTTTCTATGTACACAGAAGTAGACACCATTAATTATCTTGACATCAAGATATATAAGGACAGGAAGTCCAAGAACTTTGCTTCCACTATATATCGAAGCCAACATACTCAAACACCCTTTTACATTTTGATAGTGGACACCCCTGGTATCAAAAGAGATCTCTTGTAAAGGGACAAGGGGTAAGGCTGGCCAGGATGGTCAGTGACTTGGAAACATTCTACAAAGAAAGGGATGTTTTATTGTGTATGTTGCTAATGAGAGGATACTTTAAGGCGTTTGTGATACGAATTCTAGATGAGGTCACCAGTAAGAGAATATCAGGTCATTTCTATCCCCTGTTGGGAGTAGGGATGGAAGAAAGCCAACATGTAGTGAATGAGAGGACTGTTAATGGGCTTGACAATAACAGTAAAGCATATAATAATGTGCTGATTCTGACATATAACCCCCAGTTTTCTTGTGTTAGAGATATTCTGAGGAAGAATTGGCATATTTTACAAAAAGATGAGCAAGTGGGAATCAATTTGGGGATAGGCCCCTAGTGGCGTATAAAAAGGATGGGTCTATAAAGAACATTTTGGAAAGGAGAAAGGATGGCCAGAGAGATTAAAATAAAGGTCAAATGTGAAAGTGCGGACACTGTCCGCAATACAAATTTATTCTAGAAGGTAACAGTGTTAAGGTTCCTCAAGTTGGCAATGTGAGATTCCATCAAAGATATAATTGCGGAACAAAACAAGTTGTGTATATTGCTTTATGCAAGATGTGTCAAAGGTATTATATAGGTAAAACCAAAAATGCCTTTAGGACACGGATTTATCAACATATGTATGACATTGGCAAGGGAAATACCAATAATGCTCCTGCCAAACATCTTAATAAGTTTCCAGACCATAGTTTTAAATTTACTGTATTAGAACATGTTGAAAACAATGAAATAGATGGACCGAATGAATTGTTCCTTGAATACAAGGAATTAATGTGGCAGCTTAGGGTCAATGCTACCAGCCCCCCAGGGTTGAATGAAGTTGTATCCCTTACTAGTTATCTTAAATTAAAATCAGATTTGCATGTGTAGGCACATACAGTTGTGGATTTCAAAGCTGTTTAAGTGACTGATATTTTTACCAAATAGGGCTATATCCTCATATATTTTTTATAATAAGCACTAGTTATATCAGTGCTGTTGCTTTAATAGTGGTGGTTTAATTGTTTAATTGGTTTGGAATGTAAATGTTAATGAGACAGGACATTATATATAGTGTGTGGTTACTGTGTGAATGTATTATGAAGAAGTCATTACTAATCAGTTGACGAAAGCGCTTAATAAATTTATCCCAGCTTGGATTATTTCTTCGTGCCTTTCTTTTCTTTTACTTGGTTTATTTTATATTTCAAATAATAATAATAATAATAACTTACTTAGAAATGATAACTTTGAAAGAGGTCAGTGTCTGAATGGCTGGCCCTAAGCAAAAACATTTCTTTTTAAATATGGGTAACAAGTAGACCAAAAGATGAAACAAGGAAAATCAGGTTCTTAATCAAAGTCAGTGATTTAAATTCAGTTCCACAGCTATCAGAATGATGCTGTCTGCCATTTTTACAGTTCTCTTTATGGTGCTCCCTTTTTCTTACAATATTCACTTTCACGAATCTAGCAGGCTTATGCCAATTCCCAAGAAACACTTCAAACTCTTCCACAGCTTAAGGCAATAATCTGTTGTTTGTAAGTATGTGTGTATGCACTAGTAGCACAACTCCTTCAAGGGAAATAAGAAAGATACCTTCAAGTATAGTTCATGCTCTCAGTGCCCGTTTATTGCAAACTCCACAGAATTGGAAAATCAGAATAATAGCTATAAGTTAATATCAAAGCGGTGCTTTAATTGTCTCTCCAAGGGGGTGGTATATTTAGCTTATTGCACAGAATGTTGGTCCTATTATGTAGGAAAGATGGAGAGGAGATTGAAACAGACAGTATATGAGCACCTATATGATATTAATAAAAAGATGCAAACTAATGCCTTGTTTAGGCACACTCTTAGTTGTGCCCATGCCACTTTTAAGTTTTAGGTATTGGAGCAAGTGAGGACATTGGGGGGGGGGACTGGGAAACCAGTCTGGAGTATCGTGAGTTAATTTGGCTGATACATCTGGAAGCATACAACCCCCCAGTTTAAACAACCATGTGTCCCTTGTCCCAGCCCTAAAAAGAAAAGTTGCTAAGGTTTTTAGGGGTGACATGTATTTATGTATGTTGTTGTGTCTTTTGGCTTTTCACGGTTAGGGGTTGCCGCAGCGGAACTCCGGTCCGCTAATGATTGGTAGCTGATTTTTACGTGCCGAGTTACCAGCCCTGACACACAACCTTCAATGAAGGTATGCCCATTCACGCATGTCTTCACGCAGAAGACGCTCTAGCTGAGAATCGAGCCAGACAGCGTCTTACTGTGAGGCGACAACGCTACCGCAGCAACACCACCGCAGGTACGGTGACATGTATTTATGTATAACAATTATTAATGTATGTATTACATTTTTAAAGTACATACATTTGTAGTGAAATGTGTATTTGTGTAGATTCATTAGATATTAGAACATCTTCATATATGTAAATGGGTATTTTATTGTTGGGTGCTGCATTCTCAAATAGTTTGTGATTGTAGTAAGCATTGGAGGGAGATGTTATTTTATGTGAGTTTAAACCAATGAGTGGATTGTCTTAATATTCATTTTAACCAATGAAATTTAGAAAGTGGCTTTTTAAAGATGTTTTAGAAGTATGATACTTATTCTGATGAAGTTCCATTGAGGAAGAATGAAAGCACTTAATCAAATTTGTTATTAAAGCTCTATAGCTCTATAAGCCATTCCTCTGTTTCATTTTTATTTTTTAATGAAAGTGAGTGGGTTCTCTTTTATTGGCTTCCTTCTGCCATACCAAGTTTATTGGTGCTATTTTTGTGGTTGTACTCAGCTCACACTATTGGTTTTGAGTTTTGTGTTGTTTCAATGGGATGGCAGCTCCTGGAAACTGAGGGAACACCGCTTGCAGCAGCAATCAGAGTGCCTTACTGGGAGAGTTAACCAGATTAATTTAGACCTTTTCACAAGGGGAATTACTGAAATTGGGTACTTCCAAGATTGAAGATTCCATTCAATGCTACCAACCGAGACAGGGGGAGATGACATCACTTCCTGTTACTCAGGACAGTATGTCGGGTGGAAATATGATATCTCCCATGTGCGACTGCATCCTCAATGGTATCTAGAGGAAGGAATTTCATTCCTGGTTTGCAGACAAGTATGGAATCCAACCCTAATGAGGGTTCTGCTCTTGCATTTAATGGGGGCAGGCCGCCAATGAACTATGGAGCCCTTGAGGCATATGTTAATATGGACATTAACTTTTAGTTAAACTGCACTGGTAGTGGTAACTCTGATGTTTCAGAGAATGAATTTTCTTCATATCAAGGTATGGTGAACAAACTCAAACAGAGACTGATTAAATACAAAACATTGGTATTAGATAATTGTTTTTTATGGGAGTACATGAATAGGAAACAAGTGCTGAAGGGGCTTAGGGTGACAAAATTCCCAAACAATGTGGAAAATGGAACTGAGTTTTTCAACAAATTGGTGTGCATATTTAATGACTGTGGACTGGTAATGGGTGCAATTATTAAGAATAATGAAAAGAAACTTCAACAACTGCACAATGAGATTTTGGACTTAAATAGTAAAATTGAAATTAATTTGTTACACACTATTTATGATTACAAATGTAAATATTTAGCCATTTTTAAGGATGTGAACAATGAGACTGATAGGAACAAAAAAAGAAAAATAACTAAACTTGAGCGTGATGATAAAAATTACAAAGATGGTATAGCGTACAGTATGATTTTGCCTAAAAGGAAGATATACCCCAAGGACACAGCTAGTATAGGTAGTGACAGTGGCAATTATGAGGCGTGTCAGAGACAAGGGGAAGAGGGAATCCTTTTAGGTAAACCACTCTTGAGGAGGTATCCCAGAATCCAGAATATAGAGGCACGTCCGTCCTACGCACAAGTGACTCAGAGTTATACTCATCGACAAAACCAAGGGCCCCAGATGAACAGGAGGCAAGGGGGAGGAGGAGAGGTTATTGAAAGGTTTTTCACCAGTTATGGAGGATTCAGTTGACAGGTTACCAGAAGGTGAGGAGGACCCTAGACCCCAGATTCAAAAAGAAGGACCAGTAGTTACACTGAATGATTTCCATGTGTTTAATTATAGTGATTTAGAATTAGATATGACACATTTTGAATGTTTTAAAAAAGGGTTTAAATGTGTTCCCACCAGGAGGAGTAACATCTCTGAGGCCATCCTTGACACGAAAATGTTTATTAGACGCTTACATTTGTAGGTACTGTTTCATGATTGGCCTGTGTTATACACAGTTGGGAGATTACATAAAAAAGTTCCATTAATCCACTCACCAACCTTGTGTTGAGTAGTTTTGAGGCTCTGGTTGAAAGGGACATTAGGAAATAGCTTAACACTAAAAGATGGTATAAAAGCAATTTATCTAAAGATGAAAAGGGCCTACTCGAAGAATTAAGTAGGAACCAGGATTTAAGGATTATGAAACCTGACAAGGGGGTGGCATGGTTATTATGGAACAGTGGATGTATCATAGCAAAATGCTGGGTATTTTACACAATGAAGGGAATATGTACAGGTGTCTAGGAATGAGATTGCCTTAGTGTACAAGAATATAGATTTAATTTTAGAGGATAATCTGTTACAGGGGATGATTGATAAAAGTTTATACAAGTTTTTGGCAGTTTCAAAAACAGTGATTCCTGGGATTTTTGGGATTCCAAAAGTCTGCAAGGATGTACAACCCCCCCCCCCCTTAAAGCCAGTAGCTTTATTGGCTGGCTCTAAAACACAGCCTTTGGCAATCTTTGTGGACACCAAATTGAAACCATTGTATGGGTTATATCAACACATACTGGTAAATTCATGGGACTTTTTAAAGAAAATGAGAATGGTGGAATTTGATGCTGATTATTATTTTATTATCATCGACATTAAGGACCTTTTTAGTGTTATTCCCCATAATATTGGATTATTTTGGTTTGCGGAAGTATTATCTGGATTTAAATTTTTGTCCCAACAAGATTGTATGTTTATTGTGGAGAATATGGAATGAGTGAATGCATTTTTTTAAACAAATTGATGGGGTTGCCTTGGGAGCTTCCTGTGCCCCCATATTTGCAAATATTGTTTTGTTATTTTAGGAACAACAGTATGTTTTTTTCTTCCATCTATTATGAATATATCAGAGTTTATTTTCATATTTTGGATGATATTATTATTTTTTGGAAAGATCCTTCAAATGCAATTGATGAATTTATGAATAATATCAATAGTACTATGCATTGTTTTGCTTTTTAATCATAGTGTGAGGTTATATTATATGCATTTTTAGATATCCACATTTTTATGGATATGACTAATAATAGATATGTATCAAGACTTTATAGGAAAGAACATTTTTCTAATTCCTATTTGCACTTTAACTGTAATCACCTTTATTTTCAAAAAAAGAATATTGTGATGGGCCAGATGGTATGAGCATCATGGATGACCACCAGGAGGGAAGATTTAGTTGATGAGTTAAACTAAATCGAAGGGCTATTTATGGCCAGAGGTTACCCCAAAAGCCACATTGAGTCCACCAAAGAGGAGATTTTACAGGGATGGGGGAAAGAAATATCTCCACTTATTGAAACCTGGTGTTAATGTTGTAGGGTTGGATTTTCAAATGAGTTGTGGATATATGAGCACAGAATTATTGTTTGTGTTAAATTACATCAGGATGGTACAGAACATAATATCTAAATATTGTGAGCTCTTTGTTAACATGACAAATAGTCTTAAAGTACTTTCAAGACTATTAAAGTTCAGTATTAAAAGGGGCCCCAACATGAAAAACAGCCTGAAATTTGGTCAACGGGCAAATGTTAAGGTAGGTGGACATAAGAAAGGTACCTTCAAGTGTGGTTCATGCTGCCAGTGCCCATTTAGTGCAAACTCCACAAAATTGGAGATTCATAATAATAGCTATAAGTTAATGGTCTCTCCAAGGCAGTGGTATATTTAGATTATTTCACAGGATATACATGCAGCAGTGCTGCAGCGGTAGCATTGTTACCTCACAGCAAGAGGTTCTCCTGTTCGATTCTCGGCTGGAATGCCTTCTGTGTAGAGTCTGCATGTCCTCCCCGTGGTCAAGTGGTGCCTTCGTTAAAGGTTGGGTGTCGGGCTGGCAACTCGGCACCATAAAAATCTACTGCCAATCATTAGCGGACCGGAGTTCCGCTGTGGCGACCCCTAACCGGGAAAAGACAAATAACAACATTGGTCCTATTATGTAGGAAAGATGGAGAGGAGATTGAAGCAGGGGGTATCTGAGCACCTATATCATATTAATAAAAATAAGGATACCAATGCCTTGTTTAGGCACACTCTTAGTTATGCTCATACCAGTTTTAAGTTTTGGGTATTGGAGCAAGTGATCCCATTACGGGGGGGGGGGGGGTGACTGGGAAACCAGTCTGGAGTATTATGAGTTAATTTGACGGATACATCTGGAAGCATAACCCCCCCCCCCCCATTTAAACAAACATGTGTCCCTTGCCCCAGCCCTATAAAGAAAAGCTGCTAAGGTGTGAAGGTTTTAGGCGTGACATGTATTTATGTATAACAATTTTTAAAGTGTGCATTACATTTTTAAAGTACATACATTTATAGTGGAATGCATATTTGTGTAGATTCTTTAGATATTAGCACACCTTCATATATTTAAATGGGTATTTTGTTGTTAGGTGATGCACTCTCAAATAGTTTGTGATTGTAGTAAGCATTGGAGGGGGATGTTATTTGATGTGAGTTTAAACCAATGAGTGAATTGTCTTAATATTCATTTTAACCAATGAAATTCAGAATGTGGCTTTTTAAAGATATTTTGGAAGTATGTTACTTATTCAGATGAAGTTCCATTGAGGAGGAATGAAAGGGCTTAATCAAATCTATTATTAAAGCTCTATAAGCCGTTCATCTGTTTAATTTTTATTTTTTATTGAAAGTGAGTGGGTTCACCTTTATTGGCTTCCTTCTGCTGTACTGAGTTTATTGGTGTTATTTTTGTGGTTGTACTTGGCTGACACCATTGGTTTTGACTTATAAAACACACCCATCATTATTTGCAGAATCAGATAACATCTGTAAAATTTCTAATAAAAAAATTAATTAACCAAGGTGAAAGGTAATCACAGCCACATTCCCATGGCAAACATTAGCTAACATTAAACATGTGTGGGGAATACACACAACCAAGGAAACATTGTGATAGAAAAGCAGATGTGGGGTGAGGATGATGAAGAGGGGCACAAAAGAGGGATGATGGAATAGGAGGTTAGAGAGAAAGGCAGAGGGTCATGGGCATTTTTTGTTTCCGGAACAGGCCTGATTTTTTTTTTTGGAAGGAATGGAAAAAACATGGAAAGAGGAGGTGGAAAAAATGAAGGTTACAAACATATAACAAATTTCATAACACATGGGGAACAAAGATTGGTAATACACATAAAGGATAGATAAAGCACACATCACACATATGGACTATATAACTTGGGTGAAGGAAAAATGAGACAGGATAGGGATGCATACCAGCCATGGTGCACTTCAAAAATACATATGTACCAATGCACAAAGTCATGCTGAGATGTTGCAAACTACAGTATATGAAAGTCATAGCAAAAAGAACATTACCAATGGTATGCAGGTGGTACACGGAACAAAAAATAAGGAGTGCTGTCATTGCAGTACATAACAGATATCAAACACTATCATCCACTAGTCTGTCAGCAGTGCAACTGTAAGCCAAGCAGCGAGGATGATCAAACAAGGATGGACAGGCAAGTAAATGCAGGATCAGACAAGCAGAGGGTAGCCTAGAACCCTGTATATGATAGGTAAACAACAAACAGTGCCAAACAGCAATACTGCAGCAAAAGAGTAATGTGGCCATGTAATAACAACCAATACAGGAGAAATGGAATCCATATGTTAAAGAGCACATTCCATGTCAAAGGCAACACAGATAGGTGTTCAGGCATACAACATAGATGTATGACATGCAATGACATTACATAAGCCAAACAGAAGATTATGGACTGAATGGAGAGATGATACGTCACAAGCAAAGGAGAGTAGCACTGCTGAAACTGAATTCATCCTCAAGTCTTGATGAGTACCTTCATGAGGAGGTCCCTGTTTTTCACAAAATTTCACCAAGATGACACTAGACCAGACTACAAGGAAAGTCTTCATTCCAGCTGATGCCTGCAGCTAACAACCTTTCCTGTGCTATTACTGTTTAAAAGCTCAGAATTTGTGCTGCCACCAATATCCCACTAGACCAGACTACAAGGAAAGTCTCCATTCCAGCTGATGCCTGCAACTAACAACTTGCTCCTGTGCTATTATTGTATGTAATAGTGTTTATTGCCACCTTAATTGTTTTATTACCTCCCCTAGCTGTTTCTGCACATCACCTCCCCTGATACCTCCCCACCCCTCCCCTCTGTGTGCAAATTATCAGCAGAAGGATTCCTCCATTCTATAGCCTTATAAATACTCTCCAAATTTCCCTCTTTCTGTCTCCCATAGCTAACTACTTTCCTTACCTTCAGCTTAATTATTCTCCATGTACACTTTTTAACCCCATTCTCCTTACATATTGTATTTTACTCATACTGAGCTTCTCTTTACTCTTACTCTAACTTCTAACACTAAGAATACCTTTGTCAGATATTCTCCATAAAATCCTTCCCCCAAAGATAGCAAATACCACTAATAACCCATACATTTTCCCAGTAAGTTAAAGTCAAAAGTTGTTAATTTCTATGTGTTCTACTTACTGATAGTTTTTATTGCTATTGCCCAAAGGTTGACTCTGGCTCACCCCTTTTCCCACTTCACACCATAACCCCTCGGTAATTGTAGCCTGCCTATATGTGCAACCACTAGTTCTACTTGCCCCTTACTTCCATAATGCAACCCAGCATTTAAAAGCTCATATCTACCTTCCCACACTCTTTCAGTCATGAGGTCTAGTAGAACTCCACTCCCTCTCCACAGGTGATGTGTGGATAGCTGTGAGATAAATCATAGACCATAATTGCAATGTTAACTTATTTTGCTTCATAACAATGTGGACTGCTGTAATTTGTAGTATGTCTTTTTAATGGCTCATAAAATGGCAGTCATCTGGTATTCCTTCTTAATTTGAAATTTACTCATTTGCGTTTTCTGCCTGTACTGTTCCACTGTTCCTACCATTAGCCTGGATTCTAGTTTATTATATTAACTGTGTTTTATGTGTGCTGGCACTGTGGGTTTGTTATGTAGTAGAGAAAGCTAGAAACAAGCTAAAAAAGATTGATAGTTCTTGTGTGCTTTACCTGAGTGCATTACACATGGTTTAAGCTTCAATGTTGTTATAATCTCGTCTGTAACAAGGGGCGTTCTTTGAAGGTTAGGTTGCTATTTCTTTAACCACTACATACATTGTAAATTATATAGTGCCATGTGTATCTTGCCTTTACATTACTAGAGGTTAACCTTACAGCAACAGCTTATATTTGGCTTAAACTACTTTCAGCTACATACGGGTTGCTCTGAATCCCAGACCATACATGCTGCCCTGTTTATATGTGTACAGTGTTCCCACACTGCTTTGAAGGAATAATGGTAACAGTTGACATGTACAAAGCAAACACATACCCTGGGGATATTATGCTGTAATCTTGTAAAGCAACTGACACAGTTGTCTTATTGCAATTCCACATATCTCCATTCATGCAGGCTGGTGGGTATAGCATTATAGAAAATAAGTTATCATACTGTTTGTTGCTACTGCTGTTTAGATTATGTGATATATGCTGCTCTATAATCATTGCTATTTAAATTGTGTGATTTTGCTGTGCTGTAATTACAGACTATTCAACTGTTTAGAAAATTGTACTGCATTATTTGCTCTCTGCTCTTTAACTTCATATTTCCAAACCTTGACCTTTACTAACTCTTTACTCGTACTTTCTATCAATACCTCAACATTTTCCCACTTATTTCCTATCCTTCTCCCTCTCAGCCCTATACAGCACGCTATTTATACCAACTGTCTTCTTCCATGTTCTAACTCTCTTCTCTACTCTTACCTTTTCCCAGGTTTAAGATCCCAGAATTTGTGCTGCCACCAATATCTCACTAGACTAGACTACAAGGAAAGTTTCCATTCCAGCTGACGCTCGCAGCTAGCAACTTGTTCCTGTGCTATTATTTTATGTAATAGTGTTTATTGCCAGCTTAAGTGTTTTAATTATCTCCACTAGCTGTTTCTGCACATCACCTCCCCAATACCTCCCCACTCCCCCCTCCATGTAAAAACTACCAGCAGAAGAATTCCTCCTTTCCCTAGCCTTATAAGTACTCTCCCAGTTTCCATCTTTCTGCCTTCCATAGTTAACTACTTTCCTTACCTTCAGCTTACTTATTCTCTCTGTATACTTTTTAACCCCATTCTCCTTACATACCATGTTTTACTCATACTGAGCTTCTCTTTACTCTTACTCTAACTTCTAATACCAAGAATACCTCTGTCAGATATTCTCCAT
The DNA here is from genome assembly GCF_019279795.1 of Protopterus annectens. NCBI lineage: Eukaryota > Metazoa > Chordata > Ceratodontiformes > Protopteridae > Protopterus > Protopterus annectens. The sequence continues at coordinate 101,836,484 of NC_056740.1, forward strand.
AAACTCCTTCCCCCAGAGACAGCAAATACCGCTAATAACCCATACATTTTCCTTGTAACTTAAAGTCAAAAGTCATTAATTTCTATGTGTTCTACTTACTGATAGTTTTTCTTGCTATTGCCCAAAGTTTGACTCTGGCTCATCCCACTCTATTCACACTCCACTACGTTCCAGGCTCACTTTGCTCCCCCTACCCTACCCCCATTCTCAACCACCCCCTCTTTCATTACATTTATACTCTCCTCTAATCCCACCCCTTAATTAACTCACCAATAAATGCTCTCTAACAATGACATATCCTAAGACCCACACCCACCTCTCTAATCTTACACACTTAGCACTCCTACCCTTTACACAATGGCTTCCCCCACCAATACACCCCATCACAAAACATTCATACTTTTCATTATCACCTAAACTGTTTTTCTAGTCCTATTAATCCAAGCAACCTCCACACATATCACCTTAAACTCATCACCACCACCATCCAGCACCCAAACCCTTCCATTACATGATAGCACAGCTAGTTTTTCAAACATCTCACCTTCTTTATTTGTAACCCGTTCCCACAATATAGCCAAAACAAATCTACTCCCTACCGAATCCAAACTTAAATTATGTCTTCTACACCAATCCAAACCCCTCTCACAGAGCCATCAAACCTATACTATTATTCAACTTCTCCGTTAACAAAATGTGGGAATATCCATCCCAATCCTGGTCCAGATTGCACTCCAAAACCCACCTCAGATCCAAAAAACAAACAGCTACATTTAATAACAATAAACACATGGAGTATTTGTAATAGAATCACAGAATGTCATGCCTGGCTAACCACTCACACCCCAAATATTGTTGCAGTAACTGAGATATGGCTAAAACTACATATTGCTGACACTGAAATTCTTCTACCAGTATATAACATTATCCACTCTGATAGAGTCCATAAGAAGGATGGCAGCATTGCATTAATCTATCAAAACTCCCTGAATAATACAACCTACCTCAAACCAGTCCCTTGTTATGGAAACTTAGAATTTTTGCTAACATCCATTCATATTAATAGCAACAAACATCTAAGTATTGCAGTAGTTTACATCCCCCCTGGTCACAATATCCCTATTCTTGAGGATTTTCTATCCTTGGTAAACCAGAATGTCTCACAAGAGACCATAATCCTAGGTGACACCAACATTAATTGGCAACATCTAACTTCCACCTCTCCAGTCACTAGTATAAATCTGCATGGGTTCACACAGCTTATCAGTACTCCTATCCATGGTCTTTCCACAGTATCCAAATATACCTTAGACTGAATATTAGTATCCCACCCTCACAATTACTCAAACTCAGGCACCCTACCCAACATACTAAGTGACCACCTCTCAGCATACACCCATAGGACTCACCCTCAAACAATTAAAACACACTCCTACAAAACATCAAGGATCCTCACTCACTTTAACCAAAATAATTTCATAAGTATTTTGAAAGCTCAAAACTGGGTCTCACTAAAAGCACTCCCCTTAGACAGAGCTGTTAAGTACTTCAACAAACTTTTTCTGGATACTCTCAACAGCTTAGCCCCAATACGAATCAAGTGAACAAAAATGAATCATGCCCCTTAGTTAACAAAACAGACTAAACAAACTCTCTTATACAGAGACAAATGAAAAGCATGGCAAAAAAATAAAGCAACACAAAATGAACTTAACTACAAACAACTCTTAAATAAAGCTAAAAAGCTAGTCATACAAGATAAAAAAACTACTTCTCCTCTCAATTATCCTCCTTAAACAACAATCCAAAAGGTTCTGGAAGTCTGTCTCCACTCTACTTAATCCTGGAAACATACAAAACCCATGTCCTGCACCCAATAAGACTTCACAACACATTTCTCATGATTTCAACACCCATTTCATTACTTCCATTCAAAAGATAATCAAAGACTCATAAACAAATATCAACTCACACTCCCAATATACCATTAATTTCTTACTTGATAACAATAGACCCCCTTTCTCAGACAACTCTACAAAATATCCCTTAGCTCCTTCATTTACTATTCAGCCTGTACCTACCTCTCTTATACTCAAACTCCTAAACAAATTCAAACCCTGTTCTCTTTCCACAGATAATCTTCCCCCAGAATATCTACAGGTAGCAGCAAAGGCAATCACATATCCAATTACCATTCCTATAAATTGCTCTATCTCAAAATGCTATGCCCCCCAACTGTGGAAAAAATCTATTATTATACCATTACACAAAAGGGGAAATTCCCATGATCTCTCTAACTATTGCCTTATCTCTATACTTTCTCTTTTATCAAAAATCTTAGACAACCCCACCGAAACAAAACTTGCCAGTACCTTACTCATCCCTTCCCTTCTGTAGTGCCATCTTTACTAATCTTCACTCAACCCTTATCAACAAATTACAGTCCTGCTATTAGAAAATAGCTAAATTTGCCTCAGGAATGCCGAACCAGTCACACCATTGCCAAGCTATTTCAGAACGGAATTGGCTCAAGTTTTTCAACCATCTCTATTATACCCAACTAACTTTAGCCTGCAAACTAATTTTTAAACCCAACACCTGCCTAGCACTCAACTCCATCCTGCAAATGTATACTCCTACACGAACACTAAGATCCTCGTGCAAACAGCTGTTAACCATAACAAAACCCAACAAGCGAGTTGGACAATGTCTGTACTCCCATAGCATTGCTAAACTTGGAATTCCTTGCCCTTCCACATGACTCAAATTGACTGCATAAAAACCTTTAAATCAGCTCTAAAATCACATTACCTAAATAACCCCTCCTGCCTCTGCAAATCAAACAGCCAGCCTTAAAACTGTTTCTTAATTAAATTATTGTATGTGAAATGTCACATAGCAGGATCTCTAATTTATCACAGATACACACTGTAAATGTACTGTTATATTTCTCTGCTTTTTATACATGTAACTTCTTTGCCTGTATGTTGTGATCCCAAATATTTAATAATGTAAACTCTGTACTGTCCTGAATTGCATACATGTGACTTAATTTATACTTATGTTAAATGTTTATACTTTGTAGTTCTTTGTTGGAGCTTTTCTCCCCAGGCCTCCACTGAAAATGGGTTTCTGACTCAGTGGACTTTCCCAGTAAACAAATGTCAATAAATAAATAATTAAATAAATAAATAAATAACTAAATAAATAAATAAATAAATAAGCTGGATGCACAAGACCCAGGATAAAAAAGTGCTCAATAATGGCAAGCACACTGGTGCCAGGACTAGAAAAAATGACAGTGTAGAATCCTCAAAACATGGAAACATTCCTACAATGGGTCCAGGCCAGGCCCAGGGGGAGGATGGCCCTCCTGTTGTAGAAGGAAGTAGCAGTCCACAAAAATCACAAAAACTGATATTCCAAAGAAGAGCCATAAATACGATAGAGTGGACTATTGAGGTTAAGGAGAAAATTATGTATTGTTACTATTATGTGAAAAGCCAAGAATTTCCAGACACAAGATACACAAAAAGATTAAGAGAGAAATTAGAGGAAGCCTCAAATAAAAAATTGTGTTCATTAATACAACAGATTTGTGAAAAACAGTATATAGACCAAAAAACTTTGATCTGTTTGGAAAAAGAAGCATGTGAGGAAGTGCAAAAATAAAACAACAGAACCTAGAGATTTTTGAAAAGTATAAAAAAGAAATATGGACATGAGAAAGAAAGAGAGATTTGATATGGTGCAATATTTATGCAAAGGCGAAAGCCAAATTAATCAATTTAAAGAAGGCAGCCCCAAAGATATCTGAAGGGAAATACAGGCAAAAGCATCTGGATATGGAACATTTCACAATAAAAAAACAATATCACAAAGAGGGAATGTAGAAAAAAAGATTAGTAAAGTAGAAGTTAAAAAAAAATAGAAGCTGAAGTTATGGAATGCCTGCAAAGTGAAGGATTTCATATAGAAGGTCTAAAACAGGTTACATCACAGCATGATGGAATGAGCCTACACGGTAAGGAGAAACAGGAAGACCAGGAGACATCTGAAGAAGAAATATGGACATGGGAAAGAAAAAAGATTTAACATGGTGTAATATCCATGCAAAGGAGAAAGCAAAACTAATCAATACAAAAAGAGCAGCACCAAAGTTGTTTGATGAGAAATACAGGCAAAATAATCTGGACATGGAAAACTTTACAATATAAAAAATAAGAAGACAAAGAGGAAAAAGTAGAAAAGGAGATTAGTAAAGAAGAAGTTAAAGGAATAGAAACTGAGGTTATGGAGTACATGCAAAGTGAAGGACACAGTGTAGAAAATCTAATTCAGAAAGCACCACAACAGGATAGAACAATGGACACCCAAATTAAACGGAAACCAGTGGAATGGAAAGCAATTCCTCAGATGCCATATGAAGATATTTTGGAGCCTTCCACAAGAAACCAATATAAACGTTCACTTGAGGCTGGATAGCAAGAGAAGGAGCAGGAAATTGTGGAAACTCTGACGCAGTCAATGTTGAGGAGTGATAGGCCATTGGATGAAACTGAAGAGAATGTGCCACAAGAAGATGCTGTATAACTTTCTATAGAATGCCCGCAGGAAATGGAAAACAAAAAAATGTGTCCTCAGTTTAGAGGAAAATTAGCTAACAGAAGAGTTGCTTGATTTGGTAGTGACAGATAGCCATATTAATATCAATGAAAGAAAAAGACTGCAGAAGGTCAATAAAACACAAAAAGTTAGAAGTTTGATAAAACAAATGAAGACAGTAATTAAGACTGTCCATAGACATTCATGTGATATAAAAGTGGTAATTAGGATATATTACTGTGCAGCTAAATTGATAACTGATAAAGTTTTGACACAAGAGCACAGGGTAGTGAGGGAAAGAAAGGGGAGAAATCAAATACCATCATGGAAGTATCGAATAGAGAAAACTATAAAACAATTGGGACAAGAAGTGTAATTGTTGGAGAAGTATAGAAGAGGGAACAGATCAACAAAAATACTTAGAAAGATAGATGTGATAAAGGCAATGTGCAGTATTAGAACAGATCAGGATCTATCACGCACCATCGCAAATAACAAACTAAAAATCTCAGCACAGGTGGAAAAACGTAGAAGATACACAGATAAATAAAAAGGAAAAGTACAAAATAAGCAATTTATTGATGACCCAAAAAAGTGTTATAGAGAAATCGGAAATAAGGTAAAGGGAACTGAAAGACCACCAAAAAAAAAAGAAGTAGATACATTTTGGAGAAGTATTTATGAAGATCCTTGGGAACATAACAAAGATGCTAAATGGATAGAAGAAGTAAAAGAAAGAATAAGAAATTTAAAGGTTTAGGATATGAAATGGGAAGAAGTAACAGCCAGAGAGATTGAAACAAAGTTAAGGAAAGCCTCTAATTGGAAAACCACAGGCCCAGATGCAGCACCTAACGTCTGGTTAAAGTATTAACATCTTTGTATGACGATTTAGCCATAAGTAAGAACTATTTGTATGCACACCCTGAACAGACACCAACCTGGCTAACAACAGTAAAAACAATGCTTCTACTTAAGAGTGAACTTGCAAGCTACCCTAAAAATTACAGACCAATAACTTGCCTTTCAGTGACATATACACTATACACTGGAATTGATGCTGACAGATTTTATAGTCATTTAGAAGAAAATTCAGTTATGGCAATAGAACAAAAGGGCAATAAAATAAAGTCATATGGAACAAATGATCATTTGTTATTAAAGTCATAATGGAGAACTGTAAAAAGGGGAAGAATCTAAGTATGGCATGGATTGACTACAAAAAAGCATTTGATAGTATCCCACATTCATGGATAAAAGAGTACTTAGAAATGTAAAAGATACACCCTGCACTGATCAACTACATTACAGTGACCATGAAACAGTTCCAGACCACTTTCCAATTAAGCCATGATAAAGGACAAATTATTATTCCAGGGATAAAAATTCAATGGGTGATATTCCAGAGTGACTCTCTGTCAGTGCTGTATTCTGTCTTGCCCTTAACCCATTAAGCTGTGTTCTTAACAGTTTAGGCCATGGCTATAATTTGGATCCTAGAAAACAGCAGAGTGTAAAGACCTCTCATCTCTTCTTTGTCAATGATTTAAAACTGTATACCTCATCAGATGTAGAACTGAAAGCACAACTGTTGTCAAAACTTTTTCAGATGATACAAGAATGTAATTTAGTCTTGATAAATGTGCAAAAGCAACCTACAAACCAGGAAAACTGTTAACATCAAGGGCAAGAATGTGATATAAAATAACTTGATCAAGAGCGAGTGTATAAATATTTGTAAACTGATGAAGGATCAACAATAAAACATGAAAAATGTGAATAAAACTTAGTAAGGAATATTTTAGAAGATTTAAATTAATCCTGAAAACTGTTGACATCCAGAAACAAAGTCCAGGCTATAAACCAATTTGATCTTCCTGTCCTAACTTACAGTTTTGAAGTGATTGACTGCCCCAAAAGGTGTTGGATAGGTTGGTCATCAAAACAAGAAGCATGCTTCATGCTCATTAAATGATTTATAAAAATCAGTGCATACCAAGAATATATATTACTCATTCTGAAGGAGGTATGGGCCTCCTAAAAATTGATTTCACATATAAAGCTGCAGCTGTAGAACTGCATACATATTTGCTGACCTCACAAGACCCAAACGTAGTGAAAGTTTTGAAACATGAAGAGAATAAATCAAAGATGACTTATCTGCTTAGTTTATCAGAAGCATATCAACGTCAAGCAGGAATGGAAACCAAACCAGATGTAGATAAAAATCAGGCAGCAACTGAATGTGCCAAAAAATCAAAAGACAGAATATAAGGTAAAGGACCAGATGAGAAGACAAGAAATGTGGAAAATTCATATATAGTAGTTGGAAGTATAGAGAACTCTTGGAACAGCCTCATGTTGATCAGGATCAAATGTAGGAATGGTTAAGGAGAGGTGAATTTAAACCAAAAGACGAAAGGTTAGTATTGGCTGCCCAAGAGAGTGGACTACAAATACATTGGTTTACAAAGTCCATTGAACATGTGGGAGAAAGAGATGAATGTAGGTTTTGTAAAATAGAACTGGGAACAGTTGCACATCTTATTGCTGGTTGTGATATACTAATTGCAGAAGGACTGTAAACTGAAAGGCATAATAATGTGACAAGACTGTTGCAATGGGGATTGTGCAAACATTATATTATTGATGTAGATGAAAAACAATGAAAGCATGAGCCACAAAGCATTATAAAAAAACATGTTTATATCACTTGGTATCACCCATTCAAAAAATATATGTAAGAAAACCAGATATTGTAGTCCATGAAAAGAAGACAAAAGTAGCATTGATTATTGAAATTGCTATACCCAGTGACCACAGTGCCTTACATAAAGAGGAATACAAAGTCATAAAATAACAGGATTTACAGGCAGAAAAAAGGTCAATGTGGAAGGATATGCAGACAGTTAAAATAGTAGTAGGAGCAATGGGTCTGATAAAAAAGAATTTACAATCATATTTAGATATGTTACAGATACTTGTAACTCCATATGAATCAATCGCAGAAGGATTCCTTACTGGGCACCTTGCAGGTGCTGCAAAAAGCACTTCTGGCTAACATCAAGCATTGAAACAATACTAATTTCATGAACTTTAACTATGCTTTGACTTTGGGATGGAGTCCATTCCCGTCATCACATTCGAAACCAAAAAGACTTGGAGAAATTAAAAGGAAGAAAATTAATAACACATACCCATACCAATGACATGGAATATGAAGCAAACTGTAATACATATATGAATAATAAAAGCTAAGGAATGTAAGCCCGTACATAGGCAGGAAGCATACTAATGTCCGCATAATGCACTCCACACAAGTAAAACATAAACACTGACAGAATTGGCTCAAATGCCACCACCTTGTGTGTATATGCTTTGCATGAATATAATATTCAACATGGTGGCATAAGGTCATATTGTAACAGTACATCTACATTACAATGATGATAAGTTACAGGAAAGTGAACATATACATATACACATGCCATGTATATGTGAAACACATAGGCCAAAGCTATAAGGGAGAAGGGAGATGGACAATATAGGTCCACAACACTAAGGAAAAGTTAGCAAGAGGAAGCTGGCACAGAATAAAGCAGGAGATCCATAGAAAGGAGGGGTCTACTTCAGTTAGTTGTACTGCTGTATCGTCAAATATGTATTTATCGACCCCTTTTTGTCAAAGTTACACTTCAGTGAATGGACTTTTCATTGAATCTTTTCCCAGGGATAACCAATGGAAGGCCACTATCTGGAATTTGCCTTTTTCCCAACTGTAGTGCGATCTCAGAGTTAGTATATTTAGTTAGGGAGGGTGTGGAGGGCATAGTCCCCCTACCTGGGTAGGTTTTACATTTTATGATTTTTTGACAAAGCTAGGTTGGCCTACCATTTGTTATCCTTGGGAAAAGTTTAAATGAAAAGTCCATTCACTGAAGTATAGCTTCGATAAAAAGGGATTGATGAATAGGAATTTGAAGATTAGTTAGTTCGACTAACTGATATAGACCCAGAAAGGAGATACATTGCACATGTATGCGTCCACAGCAGAAGATAAACTGCAAGTCTTCCCATGGACCCCTACCTCCAACTGTCTTCATGTACCCAACCCCTAAACTCCTATCTTAGTTTTACTCTCCATAAACTGTTTAGCCTGGCTAGTGCTCCAAGACTATAGTTATCTCCCTCCTCCAGGGCAGTCTGCTTTTTACTTTACCTCTGGATTTTATCCACTATCACTACTAGCTACACTCTGGACCATTTCTCGTCATAAACTGCTCTATTCCCAATAATGAACCTACTTTCTCAAGACACACTGATAGTTTCTATAACTTTTGGAACTGCCGTTCGCAGGTCTGCTTATTCCATTCACCCTCACTTCACTCAGGCTCACTCAGCTCCCCCTACTCTACCCCCATTCCCACCCACCCTATCATCAATTACATTTTTATGAACTGTGACCCCTCCCTCAATAAACTATCACCCAAGAGCGCAGTCCTTCCATTCAACCACATAGTAAGACACACCTCCTAAAACTTCACACCCTAAACTAGTTCAGCAATTGGCTTCTTTATCTGTCTTTTAACACACATACAATAAGGAACTCCTACCTATACAGGATATCTACCCTCTCTTTACCATTAACCACTTATAGCCTGTTTACATACATTACTCCTTTATCCATCATGCCTCTCATTTCTACTACTGTTACTATACTACTTTTGACTCTCTCCCTATCCCTCTTTCTCTTATCAAACCTAACATCACTATACAACACACTTACCTCCTAAAATTGCATCTATAACATCTACCCAAACCTTCACTCTCACTAGCTACTTACATATATCCCCTAGTCTATATATACATAACATACTCTTCCTCACTAAATTAATAATTCCCCCCCAAAAAAAATAACACCATCAACCAAACATCCATTACAGACCTCTATAACTCTAAAATACCAAAATACCAATCCATACCACACTTTTTGGACATCAAACCTGGACCAAAACACTAAAGGTGGTGGAGTGTCCATATTCACCAAGGATATTCACACCTCCAGGCTGGTTGCCCAGCACAATGCATCTGAAATTCTCCAGGTGCAACTACCACTAGGTAAGATCTCCATCTATGCTCAAAGATTCTCACTACACCTTTCTAAACATACTGGAAAATATTAAGATACAACCAAACACCCAAATACTGGGTGATTTCAACTACCCTGCCATTAACTGGGAAAACTACTCCTGTACCAACACCTTTGCTCAACAGTTCTTGAAATTCATAAATTTCAATGCCCTAGAGCAACTAATTCATAGTCCCACCAGGGGTACCAATATTCTAGACCTGGTCATTAACAATATAGGAGATTGATGCTCCACACCAGTGGTTACCCCTTCATTGGTCAGATCAGACCACAAGCTAATCACCCTTGACATTCACAACCCACTCCCACCCCCCCTTAAGGAAACCTCCATTAAAAAAACTTCTCCAAAGCCAACTTCATGCTTCTTAATTTAGAAGTAACAAACTTCATGACACCCATGCAGATGGGAACTGGAAGTTCAACTGCTGAATCCTACACTAAGGTACTATATGAGCACATTCATTCTTGCATGGACCGAGCCCTGAGCCATCCCCACTAGAACCAAGATGCTGTCCTCTAAAAAAAAGGAAGCCAAAATGGTGGTCCCCTGCCATAAACAAGCTGTACAACAGAAGGAAGAAACTGTTGCAGAAAAGAGGAAGAAACAAGGATTCAAAAAACTCCCTCACCAGCCTCAGTAGAAGGCTGAGATCCCTCATAAAATCTTCTAAAGCTAGTTACGAAAACAAAATTGCCAAAGATTCCAAAGACAACCACTATGCATTCTATAGCTATGTCAAGAATCTAAATGGCAATACTCAGATGTGCTCTGAGCTACATCAGAATGGCACTAGATACACTGATCCCAAGGATGTTGCCAATATCCTGGCAGATGGAATCAGTGCCAACTTCACCCCCATCACACCCCCTAAAGGGCCCATCTCAATACCAAAAGAATGCCAAATTCCGGTAATCATGGCCACTCAGGTAAAATCCGCACTCTCCAAAGCCAAGAATACAGCATCCATGGGACCAGACGACATCCCGGACTGTGTACTGCATAAACTACAAAATGAACTGGCACCTCACCTATGTGTCTTGTTTAATCACAGCCTCACCTCAGGCTTCATGCTCACAGAGTGGCGCACAGCTGCGGTCATCCCACTCCACAAGGGGGGGATCCACTTCGGATCCCAGGAACTACCGCCCATCAGTCTGACGAGCCTGATCTGCAAGGCCATGGAACGTATTATCATGGAACTTATAAACAAAGACATTGGCAACCTTCAAACACTCTACCCCACCCAGTTTGGGTTTGTGAAGGGCCAATCTTGCCTCCTGAACCTGATTGACTTATTTGAATCAGTCTCCAGTGCTGTAGATGAGGGTAAGGTGGTTCACACAGCCTACCTGGACCTCGCCAAGGCTTTTGACACTATCCCCCACTCTGGAATCAAAGATAAACTTACTAAGATGGGCATTAATCCCTACATAATTCGATGAGTAGCAAACTGACTTACTGACAGAACACACACTGTAAAAGTAGCCAACTCCAAATCCAGCTCCAGACAAGTGACAAGTAGTGTACCGCAGGGTTCTGTCCTGGGACCACTTTTGTTTGGCATCTACTTCTCTGAAGTACAGGCCAACACTAAGGGACTCTGGCTTACAAAGTTCGCAGATGACTGCAAGCTGGGGGTCATTATTGAATCCCCAAATGATGTGGATATACTACAGAAGGACCTTACCAAAACAGATGCCTGGTGCCAGAACCATGGGCTCAAGCTAAATGTCAAAAAATGTATAGTTGCCCCCTTTGGGAAAAACCACGTACCTATGAACTACACAGAAAGTGTAATAAGAGACCTAGGGACACAGGTGGACAGTGGCCTCTCCTTTGATAACCACATAGCCACAACAGTTAAAAAATGCTTCTACATGGCACACCTTATCACTAAGGGCTTTTCATCCAGAAAAAATGAGGTCATTGTCCCTCTGTACTCATCCCTCATTTGACCCATTATAGAATACAATGTTCCGTTTGGTATGTACCTCACAAGACATCTGCAACAACTAGAAAGGCTGCAGAAATACCTCACAAAAAAAATCACAGGCCTAAAGCAGATGCCTTATGATGACTGTCTAAAGAAACTCCAGCTATACTCTGTCACATATCACCTACTCAGAGGCGATCTTTGCCTAAAATACAAAGCCTTGTCAAACCCAGAGTTGTTGGACATGCTACACTTAAAGAAATCCCAATCCCTCTGAGCCACACACTTCAGGGATCTTAACCTTGTCATCACAATGAATAGAACATGCTAGAAGGATAGGTTCCTGACCCAGAGACTCCCCATACTCTGGAATGGGCTGCCCATACATGTCAGGCAGAGTGTCTCAATGGTCCTCTTCAAGAGGAACCTTGAAGTTTGGATGGGAGATAGGAAATTCACCCCGGGGATCACATCAGTAGCCCTGCTAGACAGGGGTCCAGGAAAGTAAATGTTTGTGGGAAGCAATAGCCAGGGAATCATTATGGCTAGGTTTGTATAGGCCCTAGGGCTGATAGCCTAGTACCTACCTGTGAATCTATGAACCTATAAATGAAAACATTTCCCTATGACTTGCCAGTATACCTTTACTAGTTTATCTCAATGTGGAGACATCCACCCTAACACAGGTCCCACTTTTTCTACTTTCAACACCCCCAACTCATACAAATCACAACCCTTAACCTCCAGAGTGTCAGAAATAAAATCCCAGAATTCCATGCCTGGATATCTCACAATAAACTTGACATAATAGATGCAACTGAAACCTGGTTAAAACCCTACATAAAAGATTCTGAATTCCTCCCCCAGGCCACTCCTGTCTAAGAGCTGACAGACCCCACAAAAAAGGAGGAGGCATTGCACTTCTGTTTCCAAATACCTTCACTATAGTCCCCATATTCTAACTCCACTCCACAATTCTCCACTGCAGAAGTTATAGTATCATTCCTAAAAAATGGATAACTGTAAGAACCACTGCATAATAGCCTTATATATCCTCCCAGGAAAAAACATACCCATCTTAGAAGAAATCCTTGCCTGGACTTCAGACAATATAAACAATGAAACAATCATTCTAGGAGATGTTTATATAAACTGGCTAAACCACACTAACCAAGCTCCTTCATCTACTATCAACCTCTTCAACTTTACTCAGTTAATTACTAAAATAACTAGACCCAACAAAAATAAAGACTATGGCTCCATCCTAGACTGTATTCTAGCCCCTGACCCAAATAAAATCTCTTCAGCAGGTATACTATTCTCTAACATCATTAACCACCAACCTGCCTATATTATATGTAAGACATCTCGAATACCTACTCAACACCAATATAAACTAACTAAAAACCTAACCAAATCTGACCCAGCAACCTTTTGTGACATTCTGAGTAATATCAATTGGAACATACTAAATGTCCTCCCCCAAGATGAAGCTGTGGAATTTTTTAGCTCAACATTTCTCAACATACTGAAAAAAAACTTGCCTATCTCCAACAAAAGAGAGTAAAAACAAATCATGACACCTGGCTCTCCAGAAGCACTAATCAGGTTATGAATATTATGGATAAAGTATGGAAAAAAATGGCAAAAAACAAAAAAGAAATCCTCAGACCTACAATACAAACAACTTCATAATCAAGTAAAGTGCCCAGTAATTAATGACAAGAAAAGTCACTATCTAAGACTCCAAAACCACCATATACAAAACCCCCAAAAATTCTGGAAATCCATTTCTTCTCTGCTAAACCCTGGCACCTAGAATAATCCCTGCACAAATCCAGAGAAAACTTCTACTGAAATAGTCACCCTCTTCAACACATACTTTATTAACACCATATCTAATCTCATAGCCACATTTCTCCAAACTGACTCCAATATCAACCCACTCCTTTCTGCGCAGTCTTCACAATATACTTTTTCACCTACTTTTACTTTCTCCCCTATATCCACTGCTACTATAACAAGACTTCTTCTCAAACTCAAACCTGGCAGTAATGCCCCTGACAATCTACCCCCAGAATACCTTCAAATTTCAGCCAAAGCCATTGCTTACCCTGTCAGCATACTTCACAATAGATCTATCCAAGAGTCCTATGCACCTTCCCTCTGGAAAAAACATACATCCTCCCTTTACACAAAGGGGGCAACAATACAGACATCTCCAGTTTTCACCCACTCGCCATACTCACTCCATAATCAACTTCTAAAATGTCTACTCCAAAACCAACTCCTTTCCCCTACTCAACACAGTTTCCGGCCTGGTCATAGTACAACTGCTCTTATATCCTTCATGGAGACAGTTAATCAAGCTTGAAATGCAGGCAAACATGTATCCTCACTCTTTCTGGACCTTTCAAAGGCCTTTGATATGGTTTCCCACTCTCTACTTCTTATAAAACTGTCCAAACTTGTTATTACCCATCCTACTCTTAATTGGTTCACTAACTACCTCATTAATAGACAGCAATCCACCAAATGGCATAACTCTTTCTCATCCTTCCTAGACACATCAACAGGTGTCCCCCAAGGCTCCATACTAGGGCCACTTATTTTCCGTATTTTCATTAACAAATTCCACTCCTCTCTCACCCACAGTTGTGTAATACAATATGTAGATGACTCAACTATCATCTGCACTGCCAACTCTATATCTGAACTTATGTCACTGACATAAAATGCCTTCTCATCTACTGAAACCTAGATGACCAAAAACCACCTTGGCCTTAACCTCAACAAAACCAAGTTTCTACCGTTCACCCCAAAGAAAACTATCCCTTTAAACAAGTTTGACTTCACCATATATTCCTAAAACAAAAGTATCATAGAGGTCATCTCTCATGCAAAACTACTAGGTATTACACTAGATGAAAACCTAACTTTCGACTTGCATGTTCACAACAATGTCAGAAAGTCTCTTCAAAAACTGGACACTCTTTACAAACATAAACACTTTCTTAACCGCTCTGCAAAACAAACCCTTGCATCAACATTTCTTTTACCTTCTCTCCTATATGGTGCTCTCCTCCTTACCAATATTCAGTCCCCTCAGAAATCAAAAACTGAGATGTGTTACAATAAAACTAACAAATTTGCATCTAATGCAAAATACTCCTCCTGTCACTGCTCTGCCTTACACACACTCAATTGGCTTGAACTCCCACATTAGCTTACATATTTGCAATTAACTACAGCACACAAAATTATAAACCATCAGAATGCCCAGCCCTAACTCCTGTGCTAACTCTTTATTAACCTAACAGACCACTCAGATCTGAAAGCCAATTTCTCTTACAAGTACAAAAACCAAAACCAAAACTTCCAGCTGGCCAAATGCTTTACTCTTTCTCTATCGCCAAACACTGGAATGCCCTCCCATCATCTATCAGGGCCACTAGCAATGCTTCCCCTTTCAAACAGCCTCTCCACTTTACGGTGCTGTTCTTGCTCCACTTCTCAACCTCTCAAAACTTGATTCCCCAAACTCAAATCTATGTCTCCTTCTGTACAAACTTTGCTACCCACTAATATATATGTATCAAGTGAATTATCATCTATAACCATCACAATGACAATAACTCTTAAACCGTATCACTTACACTGTACTTTTGATCACTCTCATTCCTCTTTCTTATTATAAACTCTGCAGTACATATATATATATATATATATATATATATATATATATATATATATATATATATATATATATATATCAGTCTATAACTGTCTCTTAGTACACCTAACTCACACCTTATATATTTAACTGCATTGATTATACCTGTTTGTAATTAATGTTACACGGGCTTCCACCAACACTTAAATGTGACCTAATACCTGTTTATTTCCAATAAAATGTTCTGAACTGAATCATTGACTACCTTAACTATGGTTGTAACTTTTACCGCTTTATAATTTTTCATTGTGATTTTTGATTGTATGTAGATCTTTATCCTGAAGCTCTTTTACCACTTCTTCTTTCTTCATTGCGATTTTGAGTCTATATACATCTTTATGTTGGAGCTTTTCTCCCCAGGCCAGCATTGAAAATAGGCTCATTTTGGCCCAGTGGACCTTCTTGGTAAACAAATAGGTTCATAAGTTCATAGGTGTTTCCTAGGCTAACAACCACAAGGGCCTCTTTAAGCCTAGTCATGCATCTGAAATCTCTGACAAGTTCTGACACCCTTGATAAGTGTAAACATGAGCATGGGAGATAAACCATTTATAGGTTACCTGTGTCCATTAGAGACATAGGCGCCAAACTAGGGATGAATTTCCAGTTTTTCATCCAATTGTCCAAGTTACACTTGCATTGGGTTAGGGAGGAACTCTGCTTCACATGGGAGCCTGTTCCATAGATAGGTTATTCTCTGGGATTCATACCTATCTCTCCATCAGGTCCTATTTATATCACATCAAGGTTTACGTCTTTAGATCAGGTGATTCTGGTGCTGTTTGTTTTGAGTATATGCAAGAGGTCCATCAGAGTGGGGTCTGACAATGCGCTGTATGCCAGGCATAGATATCCACTCAAAAGACTGTAGGAGACAGAATACAGGAATAGCACCTTGAAACAGTCTGCATAGCATGTTTTACTTACTCCCTGTATTCCTTTAGTGAGAAACCTCTGTGGATGTCCCAATTATTGGATATGCCTGGTTAGGTGTATACCAAAGGGGGCATTGTATTCAGTGATAGGTCTGATGAATGCTGAACACAGTGGAGCAATGACTTCCATGGACTTAGATGCCATACCTTTGTTTATAAGTTGCGCAACACAGAATTATTCCCTCACCACTGTAGGCACATGATGGTCAAATGCTAGATTGCTATAAATGTGTGTCCTTAAGTCCCTGACTACTGGGTCAACTCTAAGGAGTGTGTTGTCAATATGATAGTTACCAGGGATGGATGACTTCTCAAAGGATACTATTATGCATTTTCTTGGCATTTGGTTTTAGTCCATGGCTCTGACACCAGTTGTTTGTCTGTGTCAACCCCTCCTGGAGAATATTTGTGTCAGTGTGAGATTCAATGACAGCTCCTAATTTGCAATCATCTGCAAGTTTAGTCAGCCAAAGAACACTGACATTGGCCTCGACTTCTGAGAAGTAAATGTCAAAAGGGAATTGCCTAAGGACTGACCTCTGAGGGACTCCACTTGTGACTGGCCTCTTTGTAGAGGTGGACTCCCCAGTTCAAATTTCCTGGGTCCTATCTATGAGCCAGTTGGCTATCTACCGGGCGACATACAGGTTTGTACCTAACCTCTTCAGTTTGTCATCAATGCCCAAGAAGGGTATTGTGTCAAATGCCTTGGCCAGGTCAAAGTAGGCAGTGTGAAAATTTTACCCTCAAAAATTGCATTGGTGACCTTCTCAAAGAAGTCCACCAGGTTTAGTAGGCATGATCTTCCCCTGATGAAACCAAACTGTGTTGGGTCCAGTGTCTGGAGATTTATCTTTATTTATCATCTCCATGATAATTATCTCCATGGCTTTACATATAAGACTGGTGAGACTAATGGGTCTGTTGTTTCCAGGGCCTGTAGATGGCCCACCTTTGTGTAGAGGAATGACTGCTGCCTTTCTCCATTCATGAGGCAGGAAGCCTGTTTGGAGGTTACAGTTAAATAGTCATTCCAGAGGCTCTGATAGATCCTGTTTCATGCTATACAGAAGGCATCCTGGGATATTCTCTGGACCTATTGATGCAGTGTTCTTAGTCTTAGAGATTGCATTAAGGACCTGTTCCCTAGTGATAGTAGGGGGAGTAATATTTGATGATATTTCCCAAGGGAAGGTTGAGGGGCAGAGAGGGATAAAGTTGGAGCTGAATTTATCATAGGTTTATAGGTTGGTACTAGGCTATCGGCCCAAGGGCTTATGTATGCCTAGCCAACAAGGTTCCCTGGCTTATGCCACCCAAGAAAGTTATTTTCCTGTACCACTGTCGAGAAGAGACACAGAAGTGATCCCCAGGGTGTATTTCCTATTTCCCATCCACTCATCAAGATTTTTCTTGAAGAGTGCTAATGAAGAACTTTGCTTGACATAGATGGGTAGCCTGTTCCAGAGTATGGGAAGTATCTGGGACAGGAATCTATCCCTCCAGCATGACCTGTTTATTGTGGCGACAAGGTTTAGGTCCCTAGAGCATGTAGCTCAGAGGAATTGGGATTTATTTAGGTGTAGCATGTCCAACAACTCTGGCTTTGACATAGCTTTATATGTTAGCCAGAGATAACCTCAGAGAAGGTGATAGGCTACGGAGTAAAGCTGGAGTTTTTTGAGGTGATCAGTGTAGGGCATTTGTTTGAGGCCAGTAATCCTCTTTGTGAGGTACTTTTGTGGCCTTTCCAGCTGCTGCAGATGTCTTGTGAGGTACATTCCAAAAGGGGCATTGTACTCTATAATGGGTCTAATGAGTGTCGAGTAGAAGGGAACAATTACCTCTTTTTGACTGGATGACAACCCTTTTATGATGAGGTGTGCCACGTAGAAGGACTTCCTGACTACTGTGGCAATGTGACTATCAAAAAAGAGACTACTGTCCACCTGGGTCCCAAGGTCTCTTATCACACATTCGGTGTTAGGAAAGGCAAAAAAAGACAAACTTCGGAAAACTGGTGAAAGGAGTGCCAAGCAGTCAAACAAGTACCGGAGCCTTAACGCACTTTTATTACAATAATAAAACTTTTAAAAGGTTTTTATTGTTATTATTTAGAAAAAGTGAGTGTTACTTTAAATATATAGGAAGTGATTTTTTTTTCCTTGTTACAGCTGAGCTGATTGAAGGTACCTACATTATAAAAACTGTTTGGCGCCTTTTTTACTGTGATTTTTGCCTCTGAGGAAGCTACTCTACCGTGGTAGCGAAAACGCTGTTTGTTTTATTATTGTAATAAAAGTGCGTTAAGGCTCCGGTACTTGTTTGACTGCTTGGCACTCCTTACACATTCGGTGTTAAGTAGATTGCTGCCTGTGTGGTAGTTCATGGGTACAGAGTTTTTACCAAAGGGGATGACACTGCACTTTTTGGCATTGAGCTTGAGGCCATGGCTCAGACACCAGGCATCTGTCTCAGCGACGCCCTTCTGTAGGATGTCCACATCATTGAGGACTTGACTATGGCTCCTAGTTTGCAGTCATCTGTGAACTTCATTAGACAGAGGCCTTCTGTGTTAACCTGTACTTCAGAGAAATAGATACCAAACAGGAGAGGTCCCAGGACGGAAACCCTGTGGTACTCCACTTGTCACTGCTTTGAGGTCTGATTTGTAGTCTGCAACTTTTAAAGTGTGGGTTCTGGCAGTGAGCCAGTTGGCAACCCATCTTGTGATGTAGGTATTTATACCTAGTTTAGTGAGTTTAGCTATAATTCCAGAATGGGGGATGGTGTTGAAAGCCTTGATGAGGTCAAGATAGGCTGTGTGAACCACCTTACCCTCATCTACGGCTTTGGTGACTGCCTCGAAGAAGTCGATCAGGTTCAGGAGGCATGATCTGCCTTTCACAAACCCGAACTGGGTGGGATCCAGAGTTTGGAGGTCACCAATTTCTTTGTTTATGAGTTCCATGATGAGACCAGGCTCGTCAGGCTAATAGATCGATAGTTCCTGGGATCAGTGATGGGATAACTTGCTGCTGTGCACTATTCAGTGGGCACAAAGCCTGATGCAAGGCTATTATTGAACATGGTGCTTAAGTGGGGAGCCAGTTCATTCTGAAGTTTATGTAAAATGCAGCCTGGGATGTTGTCCGGTCCTGTGGATGCTGTGTTTTTGGCTTTAGAGAGTGCAGATTTTACCTGCATAGTTGTGATTACAGGGACTCTGCATTCTTCCTGTACAGATATGGGCCCTTTAGGGGGTGGGGGGGTAAAGTTAGCACTGAACCTATCTGCCAGGATGTTGGCAATATCAGTTGTTTCTGTAATTTTTGTTCCGTTGTGCTGTTACTCAGAGCAGATCTGGGTGTTGCCATCAAGATTCTTGACATAGCTATAGAATGCTTTGTGGTTGTCCTTAGAATTAGTGGCAATTTTGTTTTCGTAGCTAGCTTTGGAGGATCTTATACGGGATCTCAGCTTCTTACTGAGGCTGACCAGGGAGCTCCTCCACTCATGGGATTTTACTCTCTTTTGCAATAGTTTCTTCCTTCTGTTGTACAGTTTGTTTATTGCAGTGGGCCACCAGATTGGCTTCCCTTTTTTGGAGGATAGCGTCTTGGTTCTGTTTGGGATAGCACGATCCATGCACTCATGTAAGTGCTTATAGAGTGCATCTGTGTAGTATTCAGCAATTGTAACTGTATTGTCCATCTGCATGGGTGTCATGAAGTTCACCACGTCTGTCTTAAGAAGCATGAAGTTGGCTTTGGAGAAATTTTTTACCATGGTTTCCTTAATGGGGGGGGGGGGTGAGGGCGGGATCTGGATATCAAGTGTGATTAGCTTATGGTTGGATCGGACCAATGGGAAGTTGACTTCAGTTGTGGAACACCTGTCACTCATGTTGGTAATGACTAGGTCTAGGATATTGTTGTCCCTGGTGGGGGTGTGGATAAGTTGATCCAGGGCATTGGAGTTTATGAATTCCAGAAAGCATTGAGCTAAGGAGTTGGTACACGAGTAGTTTTCCCAGTTAATGGTGGGATAGTTGCCCATTGTTAGGGTGTTTGGTTGAACCCTAATATTTTCCAGTACATCAAGAAAAGAGGAGTGGGAATCCCGGGGCATGGTGGGGGATCTGTAGCAAGCTATAATTTGGATTGCAGTTTTGTCCAGAGTTAGTTACACTTGGATAACCTCGGGTACATTATGCTGAGCAACTAGCCTGGAGGTGTGGATATCCTTAATGAATATGGACACACCTCCACCTTTGGTGTTTAGTTCCAGTTTACATGGCCGAAATGTGTGGTATGAGTTAGAGCCTGATAGTGCAAGGGTGCTCTCTGGAGCCTTGAACCAGGTCTCAGTCACTGCACAGATATCGATGTTCTCCATTTTAAGGAGTGCCTCGAGTGAGTGCATTTTGAGATTTAGACTCCTAGCAATGAGTAGCATTACCCTCAGTTTTTGCTTGCCTGTTTCTGTTACAGTGGTGAATTTGTTATTTGAACCTTGCCTAAAAAAGGCACTATAGGGGCAGCAAGAGCCTTAGCCAGTATCCTGAATCCCAGGGGCGACAGATGCAGGCCATCTGTGGCAAAGCATCATGGTCTGTTGACCATGTCATCCCAAGCAGACAGATGCTGGATCGCCTTAGAATGACACCAGAAGCTTAGCCAGTTGTTGAAGTCAAGCATTTTGTCCTTGTACTGCGGTATCATTCTGGGTGATGTCAGAATGCTACTCAGGGCTAGGGTCATACCTGCCTGGGCTACAAAATTGGAGAGCTCTTCCATGTCTCTTTTCATGTAGTCCAGGGAGGTACATCTCAGGTCATTCACACCAACATGGACAATGACAGAGTCATATTTGTACTTGTGGAGTGACCTGAGTGCATGGGTTATGTGGCGGATCCTGGCACCCAACAGGCAGATGACAGTGACCTTCTCCTTGTTTAGCCTGGTGAGTGGGACATCAGTATGCCTGACTATAGAGTCACCTATGACTAGTGTGTTGGGTACATTGTTTTGCCTTATTGGCTGTGGTTGAGTGGCACACTGAGTCTGTGGGCTATGTGTCATTTGGGTTATGTTGGGGGATGGAGGTTGCTTGCGTTTCTGCTTTGGAGGTCTCTGTTGCTTAGACAGATTATTATTGAGAGCCTCCGCAAATGTTTTTGTGTTACTATATGTGGATTTTGGTGGTGTAGATTTAGTGAGACTATGTGATGAGTGTGGTGTGGTGCAAAGGTTTACCTTCTCCTCATGACTTTCAAGTTCAGTCTTGGTTGGAGAGAGCTTTACTTCCAGTTTGGCTAGATAAGTTCATCTCTCACAGGTTGTAGTGTTGGGTGGTAGGAGGAGAGGATTGTCTGTGTGCATGAGACAATTTTTACATTGCCTCAAGATGCCCAGATTCATCAGATAGACAGGAGAGAACACTGGGAGTTGACCCTTGGACATGCCTGAATAAAAAACTATTTTTTATTTGTTGTATTTTGTATTGGTTTATTGCCTTTTTATATTTTGAGTGCTGTGATTTGTTTTCTTTACCTTGTGTTTTGCTTGTGTTCTGCTTTTAACTGCATATTAAAACTTCAAAAGACACCACAACTCTGTTTATTGTGAGTGAGGCAGAATTTTTTTACCCCACCCTGTCACTATCGTGTTCTTAAATACCACTGTCTTTCTAGCTGCCTGCATCTTATGTTAATTTGGCCATATATCTCATTTCCTCTCTGCTTTCACTGGCTTGTGTGAGTAAGCACAAAATTATCATTTTGTGAAATCACTCCCCTTCAACTATTTAAATTTATTGGCCATTCTACTGTATTCCCTGGTACCGGAATACAAAAGAGATCAATCCCTTTAAAACTATCTTGCTGTTTTAAAAATAGTGACTCTCCACTATAACTTAACGTTTTAGACAGGTAAAACTTAAGTTACCTACTTTCACATCTAACTTCTCTAGTGCACACTGCAGTGTTTAGGATAAACCATTTTTTTTTCATCTTACCTTTAAGCATCCCTGTGACTAGCACTTTCTCTAATACCTGCTGGAAAGCACTATGAAGCCTTAAACTTAAACAAGCACTCAACTCTCATTAATAAGGAGAAATTAATCATAGGCGCTAAACAGCCTATAATTGCAAAGTACCTTGCTAAGGTAATGGAAAACAGCTCCTGTACTTTAAAAAAAAAAAAAAAAAAAAAACACCAAACCAGGCATGTCCAAGGGTCAGCTTCCATTGATTTCTCCTGTCCACCTGGTGAATCTGGGCATACTGGGGCAATGCAGCAATTGCCTCATGTACACAGACAACCCTCTCCTCCTACCACCCAACACTACAACTTGTGAGAGGTGCACTTACATAGCCAAACTGTAAGCAACACTCTCTCCACCCAAGATTGTGCTAGACAGTCAAGAGGAGAAGGTTAACACCCGCACTACACCTCAAGCAACACATAGCCCTTCTAAACTCACACCACCAACACCCACACATAGCAACACAAAATCCACATATGCGGAGGCCCTTAAATGCAACCTGCCCAAGCACCAAGGACCTCCGAAGCTGAAACACAAACAAACACCAATCACAACCAAAGTGTCACATAGCTCACAACACGTGTGCCACCCAGCAATAGCCACTAAGGCAAGACAACGTACCTAACAATTTAGTCATAGGTGACTCTATAGTCAGGCACACTGATGTCCCGCTTACCAGGCTGAACAAGGAGAGAATTACAGTGAGCTGCCTGTCAGGTGCCAGGATCCGCCACATAACTCATGCACTCAAGTCACTTCACAACAAGTACAAATATGACTCTGTCATTGTCCATGTTGGAGTGAATAACTTGAAATGCACATCCCTGGACTACATGAAAAGAGACATGGAAGAGCTCTCACATCATGTGGCCCAGGCAGGTATGACCCTAGCCCTGAGTAGCATCCTGCCTTCACCCAGAATTATACCACAATATACGGACAAAATGACTGACTTCAACCATTGGCTAAGCTTCTGGTGTCATCCAAAGGGGATCCAGTATCTGTCTGCCTGGGACGACATGATTGACAGACCATGATGCTTTGCCAGAGATGGTCTGCACCTGTCACCCCTGGGATTCAGGTTACCGGCTAAGGCTCTTGCCACACCTATAGTGCCTTTTTAGGCAAAATTCAAAGGACAAAACCACCACAGTAACAGGTACAAGCATGCAAAATCTGAAGGTAATGTTACTCAATGCTAGATGTCTAAACCTCAAAATGCACTCTCTCGAGGCACTCCTAAAAATAGAGGGCATCAATATCTGTGCAGTAACTGAGACCTGGTTCAAGGCTCCAGAGAGCAACCCTGCAATACCAGGCTACAACTCTTACCACACTTCTCGGCTACCAAACCAGGATCGAAACACTAAAGGTGGAGGAGTGTCCATATTCACCTAGGATATTCACACCACCAGGTTAGTTGCCCAACACAATGCATCTGAAATTCTCCAGGTGCAACTAACACTAGGTAAGACTGCAATCCAAACTGTAGCTTCCTACAGATGCTCCACCATGCCCCAAGATTCTCACTACACCTTTCTAAACATAATGGAAAATATTAATATGCAACCAAACACCCTAATACTGGGTGATTAAACTACCCTGTCATTAACTGGGAAAACTACTCATGCACCAATACCTTTTCCCAACAGTTCTTGGAATTCATAAATTCCAATGCCCTGTATCAACTAATCCATAGTCCCACCAGGGGCCCCAATATCCTAGACCTGGTCATTATCAACATGGGAAATCAATGCTCCACACCTATGGTCACCCCCTCATTGGTCAGGTCAGACCATAAGCTAATCACCCTTAACATCCACATCCGACCCCCCACCCCCAGTAAGGAAACCTCCATAAAAAACTTCTCCAAGGCCAACTTCATGCTACTCAAGTCAGAAGTTACAAACTTCATGACACCCATGCAGATGGGAACTGAATGTTTGACTGCTAAATCCTACACTAAGGCACTGTACGAGCACATTCACTCATGCATGAATCCCAAATAGAACCAAGATGCTCTCCTCCAAAAAAAGGAAGCCGATCTGGTGGTCCCCTGTCATAAATAAACTTTACAACAAAAGGAAAAAACTGTTGCAGGAAAGAGGAAAATCCCAGGATGCAAAAAATTCCCTTACCAGCCTCAGTAAGAAGCTGAGATCCCTCATAAAATCCTCCAAAGCTAGTTATGAAAATAAAATTGCCAAAGATTCCAAAGACAACCATGAGGCATTCTATAACTATGTCAAGAATCTAAATGGCAATGCTCAGATCTGCTCTGAGCTACAACAGAATGGCATTAAATATACTGTTCCCAAGGATATCGCCAATATCCTGGCAGATCGTTTCAGTACCAACTTCACCCCCCTCTTACCCCCTAAATGGCCCATCTCAATACTGGAAGATTGCCAAATTCCAGTAATAACAGCCACACAGGTAAAAAACGCACTCTCCAAAGCTAAGAATACAGCATCCATGGGACCAGATGACATCCTGGGCTGTGTACTACATGAACTACAAAATGAACTGGCACCTCACCTAAGTGTCATGTTTAATTATACCCTCACCTCAGGTTTCATGCCCACTGAGTGGCGCACAGCTACACTTATCTCACTCCACAAGGGGGGATCCACCTTGGATCCCGGGAACTACCGCCCCATCAGTCAGACGAGCCTGATCTGCAAGGCCATGGAAACTATTTTCATGGAACTTATAAACAAAGACACTGGCAACCTTAAAACACTGTACCCCACCCAGTTTGGATTGTTGAAGGGCTGATCTTGTCTCCTGAACTTTATTGACTTCTTTAAATCAGTCTTGTGAGCCGTGGACGAGGGTAAGGCAGTCCACATAGCCTATCTGGACCTCGCCAAATCCTTTGACACCATCCCCCACTCTGGAATCATAGATAAACTTACTAAACTGGGCATTAATCCCTACGTCATTTGATGGGTTGCCAACTGGCTTACTGACAGAACCCACACTGTAAAAGTAGCTGACTCCAAATCCAGCTCCAGACAAGTGACGGGACCTCTCTTGTTTGGCATCTACTTCTCTGAAGTACAGGCCAACACTAAGGGACTCTGGCTAACAAACTTCGCAGATGACTGCAAACTGGGAGACATTATTGAATCCCCAAATGATGTGGATACTCTACAAAAGTGCCTTACAGAAACAGAGGCTTGGTGCCAGAGCCATGGGCTCAAGCTCAATGCCAAGAAATGCATAGTTATCCCCTTTGGGAAAAAACATGTACCGGTGAATTATCACATAGGTGGCAGTACACTAAACACCGAAAGTGTGATAAGACACTTAGGAACACAGGTGGACAGTGGTCTCACCTTCAATAACCACATCACCACAACAGTCAGGAAATCCTTCTATGTGGCACACCTCATCACTAAGGGCTTTTCATCCATTGTCCCATTGTACTCATCCCTCATTAGACCCATTATAGAATACAACGCCCCATTTAGTATGTACCTCTCAAGACATCTGCAACAACTGGAAAGGCCGCAGAAATACCTCACTAAAAGAATCACAGGGCTAAAGCAGATGCCCTATGCTGACCGCCTTAAAAAACTCCAGCTATACTCTGTCACATATTGTCTACTCTGAGGCAATCTCTGCTTAACATAGAAGGCCATGTCAAACCCAGAGCTGTTGGACATGCTACACTTAAAGAAATCCCAATCCTTCAGAGCCACACACTCCAGGGATCTAAATCTTGTCATCACAATAAACAAAACATGCTGGAGGAATAGATTCCTGACCCAAAGAGTCTGGAATAGACTGCCCATACATGTCAAGCAGAGCACCTCTTTGGCCCTCTTCAAAAGGAACCTTGATGATTGGATGGGAGAAAGGAAATTCACTCCGGGGATCACGTCAGTCGCCCTGCTAGACAGGGGTCCAGGGAAGTAAATAGTGTAGGAAGAAATAGCCAGGGAATTGTTATGGCTAGGCTTGTATAGGCCCTAGGGCTGATAGCCTAGTACCAGCCTATGAACCTATGAACCTATTTCCTCTAGATAAGTGAGAAAAGTGAGTACAAGAGCTGTTTTTCTCTAAGCAAGTGAGAAAAGTAAGTACAAAAACTGTTTTCCTCTAGGTAATGAGGAAGATAGAGTGCTATAATAATTAGTAGCTTATTTAGTGCTTACAAGTCCTGAACAAGTGCTGAGCACGAATAAGCAAATTTAAGTGCTAAAACTAAGAATCTGTATCTGCACTAGACGAGTTACAGGACAGAAACAAGTGCAAATACAGGCTTTCAAATCAGAAAGTTGAAAGAGATGGAAGAGATTGCCCAAACGGCCAATAACTACAAATTCTGGGCCAGAACCAGTACTTATGTGGTAGACAGGTTACCTAGTGCTTACCACTCCCACTGACAAGCTAGAAGGCTTCCCTCCAACACAGAATGGCTTGTTGGGGCTCAGAAACTTATATACAGTCCTGGATACAGGCAATCTGTATCTGGAACACTAGTTACAGGAAAGGTAGGAAACAGGCTTACAGTTTTTTTTTACAGAAAAGTAGCAAAAACAGTAGTAAAAACAATTCACATGCAGTGCAAGCTAGCACACTTGAATATGTAGCAATATTAGACCAAATACAATTTAAAAATGCAATTAAATTAAAAAGGACTAAAAGCAAGTGCAGAAAGAGTTTATTAGGTAGAATGTGGTAAAGAGATGGGACTGGGAGGAGTATCCCAGATCAAATCTACAGTGGGGCAACTGCAAAAGCCACCAAATTTAAACTACAAGCCAAAAATAGGAGGGTGGGTGAGACAAAACAGTTTAAACAGAGATCTAAACAACAACTAACAGTACAAACTCTAAAACCAAAAAAAATATACTCAGCTCTGTATATTTGCAGATAGATTGGAAAGCAGCCTCTCAGAAGACAGGTTCCAGCAATTAAAGCTAGGAGGTTTTCTATATCTTCTGGCTCAGTATAGGTGGTTCCATTTACAATGAGCTCTGCACACAATTGTGTACTGCCTTTGAGGTTGTGGACTTAGCTAAAGAATGATTTGTGGTTGTCCTTGGCCTGGGAAGCCAAACTTATGTAAAATTTGGCTTTGGTAGACTTTATTTCTCCTCTGAGTTGTTTGTTTAGTTTGATTAGAGTGATTTTATCCTGCTAGATGCTGCACCTCCTAATTTTTTGTCATGATTGTCTTCCTCCTCTTAAACAGCCTATTGATTTTGTGATTCCACCAGGGTGGCTTGTTTTTTTGAGCTAGTTCTGTACTTCTTCCTGGTAGGTACAGCTGCCTCTAGGCAGCTATTAACATGCCTGTACATGATTTCTGTGAACAATTCTGCATAGGCAGCCATGTTCTCAGGGTTTATGGGGGCTTGAAATTTTGTCAGGTTCTCACTTAATAGCAGGAGGTTAGCCTTAGAATAGTTACTGAATAGTCCAGGTTTATCTGGGGTCCAGGTTTTATTTTTGCTTCAAAGGAGACCATTTTGTGGTCTGACCTTACCAGGGAAGGCATTACAGTAGGGAGTGTGCAGCAGTCTCCCATATTAGTGAGGACCAGATCCAGTATGGTTGCACCCCTGGTTGGTGTATTGACTATCATGGTCCAGGGAGTTTGTGTTTACAAAATCCAGGAATCTCTGTGCATGTACGTTTGGTGTCGCATAGGATTCCCAGTTATTAGTGGGGTAATTAAATACATGATATTGGTTTCTTGGGTCATAGGGGGGACCTATAGCTTGTGAGGAAGTGATATCAGATTTTACCTATGGTGATCTGAGCATGGAGCAGCTCAAGTGCATTGTCCTGTTTGACCAGCCTTGAAGTGTATTTATTTTTATGTAAATAGGGACACCTCCACCTTTAGTCCCTGCCTGTGAAGTAGCTGGCCTAAATGTGTGGAATGCATTATAATATTGCATTGCTGGTGTGATCTCTGCAGCTTTAAACCATGTCAGAGTGACTGCACAGGTG
Source organism: Protopterus annectens (assembly GCF_019279795.1). Taxonomy (NCBI): domain Eukaryota; kingdom Metazoa; phylum Chordata; order Ceratodontiformes; family Protopteridae; genus Protopterus; species Protopterus annectens. The sequence continues at coordinate 101,864,858 of NC_056740.1, forward strand.
TCTGCATTCTCTAGGGTAAAGAAAATTCTAGGGAGAGGAGTTTTTGTTTAGACTCCTAGCATTGAGCAGTAATACCTTTAGATTTTCTTGGTTTTGATTTGCTATGTCAGAAGTACTTTCATAGGATCATAGGAGGTTACTAGGTTAATGGCTCTGAGGCCCTTAAAAACCTAGCCAAAAGTTTATCCCCAAAATGAAACCTCAGTCAGCACCTGTAACCCCCTGCCAATAAGGGACACAGGTGGAACCTGGGACAAATTTGTGGTTTCCCATCCACTCATCAAGGTTGCCCTTGAAGAGGGTCATGCCATTGCCTAATAAAGGTACTGTGGAGGAAGACAATGTTTTAGCTAATATTTGAAAGCCTAGAGGGGAGAGGTGCAGACCACCTCTGGCAAAGCAGCGTGATCTGTTGATCATCTCCTTCCACGCTGACAAATATTGCACCCCCCTAAAATGACACCAGAAACTAAGCCAATTATTAAAGTCAATCATCTTTTGTTAGTATTGTGGCATCATCCTTGGAGAAGGTAAAATGCTGCTTAATGCTAGGCTCATACCAGCCTGAGACACATATTCCGAGAGCACCATGATGTCTCTCTTAATATAGTCTAGGGAGGTACATCTCAGGTCATTTACTCCCACATGGACAATGACTGGTCATATTGGTAATTGTGGTCCAGTGACCAGAGTGGATGTGTAATGTTGCAGATCCTAGCCTTGCTAAGCAACTGACTGTAACTTTCTCCTTACCCAGCCTGGAGAGAGGGGAATTAGTGTGTCACACGATGGAGTCTCCAATGACTAGAATGTTGGATGGTGTGGTGGCTTGCCTTATGGGCTTAGAGGTAGAGGATCCATGAGATGTAGCTCTATGTGATGATGTGGGTGTTGATTTGAAAGAGGGCATTTGGGGCTGCTGAGGAAATTTGTTATGTGTACTTCATCTAGGAGGTCTTTGTGGTTTAGGAAGGTTACATGTAAGTGCCTCAGCTTATGTGGGGCGATATGTCTGCTTTGAATTGTGAATGATGGGTTCAGTGTGTGTACTATCGACAACCTTATTGACATTAGGAAGACTTTTATGTAAGACCTTTGCCTCCAGTGACATTGTGTAAATACATTTCTCACATACCATATCAGCTTGTTTGAGAATTCACTGGCTGTCAATAAACATGAGGCAATTTCTACATAGCCTCAGGATGCCCATATCCACCAAGCTGGTAATGGAGACAGTAGGAAAGTTCATATCCATGGCAACAGACCCTTTTTTATTGATTAGACAGTTGGAGTAAGAATATTAATCATGGTCTGGAGTATCCGATTTGCAACTATGTGGACAGTGCTTGTCACTGCAAGCTAGCTGTCCTGTGTGCAACTAGGTATCGGAGAAATTTCAGTTGTGCTTTTACAGAACAAATGTCAGTCAAGGTGTCTGAGTCCATACAGAGCACTGCCAAACACTTGAAGAGAAACTAATATGTAGACCCTGAAAATTTAAGGATGAAGTATTTAGGTAGATATTCTGAAGTTAGAAACAAATCAAGCAGTACTTAGTGAAAACAAAGAATTAGCTTGTCAATAATGATGAAAAAAGAGGGAGTCACATGAATGTCTACTGCCTGGCTACTACTAATGCTGGTATCTCCACAGCTTCAGACTGTTGGGATACAATGCTCTTTTGTTTCTTCTGTCACCAGAAGCAAAATGTTAGCACCGATCCCAAGAAGAGAAGCAGGCCACAGCCTGTTTGGTGATCCATTGCAAATAAATAAATAAAGATACATTGAAGCAAATGGCCAACATATGACATGCATGCATAGTTCATTGGGGATGGCTATAAACATGTCTGTGTACAAATGACACAAGACAGTAATGTGCAACAGTTAAACAGCAAATGGCATGGGTACACAACAAAAATAGGTTTGAATAACACATATCCATATATACTCCCGTGCAAACATAATTCAATAGGTGGCACACTCACCATCATTTATATAAATATCTCAGTACATGTGCAAGACTGATCAAAGGACTGCCTTGTGTAGACAAGAATAGCACAACAAAACAGAATATTTGCACATACCCGTGTACGTATTACATGGGTGGTTGTGTGTCATCTCATTAGGGCCATGCACTTATACATCCATGTAAATCAGTGGATTTGTACTACAAATGCAGGCATACAGACATGTATGCTAACCTGTGTATACATGTCTTAATATAAGCTATGGTCAAAAAGACTGATTAGCATCATAATCAAGATATGGGTAAAAAAGGGAGTTATGAATGATGCTATACATTGCATCACCTCCATATTTTCAATAAGGGACCATTGAATGTAAATGCAGTATTTCAAGGATACATGTGCAGATGTACTTATAATACTCTGAAACAACAGTGGTATTAAACTATTACATAGGACAATAACTGTCAGTACTCAGCACACACAAGGTCATTGTGCCAGTGGGACAGCATGACCTAGCAATGTCACATAAGGTACTTAATCAAGGACATGTCATGTTCTTGAGCAGACATATGACAGCAAAAATCAGCACACCAATGAGTGCAATTTATACATGTGGATAATATGGGCATATAAACATAACTGACTGAGATCACCGCATTATATGAAAGGAATAGGAATAATGTAGTATGTGAATTGCTGTCATTCCCTTCTAATATACATGACTAAGACAAGCAGAACAATGGTGTTCCACTTGCATTATGCTAACTGTTACAGTCATGTGTCACATACAGGGTCAGAGAATATCTGGGATAACAATATTATGGTGTACTGCATATGGATGAATACACATGCATAGACTGAAGGAGTAGCAACCCTACCCATATGTGACAGTGTCTGCAGTAATGACAGCATGTGAAGAATAACAGTAATGCACATGTCATTTGCTAATATGTGTCATACTGCAGTAGTATAATGAAACCAGATATGACCTAATATGTGCAGTGTTTATTATGTTTGAAAAGCATGGCAGTAATATGGGAAGTGTTCCCAACCACCAGATACTACATCCTGAATTTGGTCCTGAAGGTCTTCAGCCTGGTTTGGTGGGAGCCATCTTTTATGCTCATCTGCAGGAATAATGGCATGTGCAGGTCCTATTCTATTGTCATCATCATTATTGTCATCACTGTGGTGGTTTCCATCCTGGTCCACGGACTCTGACTTGGCTGACAGTGGTCAGGCGCATTATCATCATCACCCAATAGATGAAGCAGAATAGGTCCCAAAAAGTATAATCAAAATTTCTGACATAAAGTACACATTCTACATGTTTTAACTATTATGTATGTGCTGCTAGACTATGATCTGATCTTATTCAACCGTAACACCTTAGTTGAAATCAGGCATACATCCAATCTATAATAAATTTTAAAATGGTGTGTAACCTATATCACAGTCATATGCCAAACATGTCAGAAGTAAAGCACATAGTCATTGATAAGACATGCACATAAATGCATAGGATCTATACCATATTATCACAAAGTGAAAATGTCGAATGGCACAACAGCGAAAGTGCCGAAATGTCGAGGGTCGGTTTTTGAGATTGCAGTACAATGAAGATTGGGATATTTGCCCTTTCCTCACTGTAGTGTAATCTCGGAGTTGGAATATATATTTAGAGGGGGGTGTGGGAGACGCAGCCCCCCCTCCCCACAATACTGAATTTGAATTTTGGCATATTCGCTCTTATGAGCATTCGATATTTTCAGTTTGCGATGTTATGATATTGACGAAATGCATATACCCATTAAAATATGTATGCATTACTTAGGTATATAAACAGACATCGTGTACTTTGCGTAAAACTGTAAGTTGTGTTACTATAACAGTTCTGCTACAAAACCTGCTGTTTAGTCATATGCATATGTATAGTATAGTATAACAACAGAGATTACACAATGCACAATAAATGATACTGAAGCATTATGAAGGCCTGGAAAGAAGGTCACTCACAAAACAGTGATATCTATTTGGCCATAATACACATGGTCAGTCTTCCTGTAGTGCTACATCTATCTACTGCTTCACAGTATGTATTTGCATGTGTCACATAACACAATCAGCCTTACAGACAGATATCTACAGCATCTTATTATTACTGTCACATCAAATGTGCATCGACGTAAGAGTAAAGAGATTACACGATATGCAAGTAACAACATCAAAATGTATTAAACAGGATATGTGTAATGTTTGCCCAAGTTGCAGTACAGTTCAGTATATTTGTAGTGCCATCTTAATAGTCATCAGATAAGGTTGATTCATATATCATATATAACAAAGCATACAAAGATTTAATAATAAGTGCAATGTAATAAGTATGTAAAATTCTAAATGCCCTAAGATTCATATATTGATAATATAAATAGAAGTCCATGACTGAATAAGTGTACCCATCCTGTGTTTTCATTAAGTTGCTCAGGTAGATAACATGGCATACAGCACTGAATTTACCAGATATACCTCTGTTGTTACTTGAACATTTCTTTGCTGTATTCATCCTGTAGGCGTACAAACTACACCTGCAAACAGCAGACAGACATATAGATCAGTAGTTTGAAGAACAAGTATGCCATGTCACTCTAGCATCATATTACATCAATTAATGCAAAGCTGGTATGGGGTTGAACACTATGAGCAGGTCTTGTGGAACGTGATTCTTGGTGTAAGCATGTGTATATATAGCCTTAACAATGAAGTATGGATCTTACATTTATGTTGAGGTGTCAATATAACTTTAAAAGCGGCACAGTGAATCAGTATTATGTACATCTAATAAAAACATCACCTCGGACGTCAAAATCAGTCCTAAAAAGACATAAAACAATCTAAAGCCTGAGAGGTCAGTAGTACTAAACTTTATTAATGCTTAACAGTATCACCTCATTTTCATCTGAATAAAGCAGGACTTCATCAGATAACCAAAACCATACAAAACAAGCTTCCTCATATATTTGTTCTACATTCCAATGAAGTAATTAATTAAATTAAATTAAAAATGAATCTTGTTAATTAACCTTACCTACCCTACTGTCATAATAATCTAATTGTAAAACAATCAGTGCTGTGTCCCTCCTTATTATTTAGCAATATAAAATGTTCATATTCACCCCAACCCTATTTTAAATTGGAAAACATATTTTAATTAAAAATAAATTACAAATATACTACCAATATTCTATACTAAAACTAACAATCTAAAACATCCACAACTTCATAAAACATTGCCTACTAGTTCCAAATATGCAAACCCAGAAGAAAGTGTTGGAAAATGTAAGAATTCTGTAATAAATTTTCTAAAGCTTTGCTACTATCAATTTCAAGACAGAGCCAAAGAAATGTTATACCCCTCCATATGTATTCTTTAAGGTATCCATTGTCAATATCTAGAGATTTATATTTCAAAATGCAGTCATTTAATTAGAGCACACTAGTGCCATATGTATCAGTAACACCTCCATCTTGAACATTTCCAAGTCGATTACTAGGTGGGTTAGAAAGGTTGGAATAATCAGAAAAGGAGCATTTATCAGTTAACCACTCTCCTAACACGTGTCTTATTCCTCCACAACTTTTTCAGTCCTCATACAACATTTACATTAGAATGGATTTTTTTCACAGACATTGGTTCCCGACTTTCGGATCTCAAGCCTCTCCTCCCCTCCTCTCTACCATGAACATCCATTGAATTAAATCCATATTGTTCCTAGGTGTTCCATTTCTTTCTGCCATTATAAGAGACCATAACCCTCTCCTCATGGTCTGTAGATATAATTTCTGGCCCTCGGTCGCATCCATTATTGCGAATTTGCCAAAACACTTCCTGGTTACCTGGTAATGAAGCTAATACAGAGGAATTACTCAACCTTAACTCCTTTTGACTACTGTCACTCCTCGAGCAAACTTGTTCTTTTTTTTTCAGTAGACAGCTACAAGCTGACTAGTCATGGTCTGTGTCAGTACTACAGTACTTAAAGGGGTGGCTTGTGCTACCAGACTGCAGGATTGCAGCCCCCTAGCTGTAATAATTAGTATACTATTGTATACTGGCTGCATAGCTGTGAGTCCAACTGACTCACTGTTAAAGTAACTCTAATTGTGCATGCATGCAAGTTCTGGATTAAAAAAAAATCCAGACTGCTGTTAAACCAGTCCGGATAAAGAAGAGAAGGCATCGATGTACAAATGCCCAGAGGTCTTACAACCACAGTAAACTGGATCAGACTGCCATGTCCACAGTTACATACATGACATGGATGCTTACTCTTTGGTTCCAAAGGGAATTTGGCTCATCTCCAACGAACCTGCATGTAACACTGCAAGGGAATTCAGGTGTGTGTGTGTGTGTGTGTGTGTGTGTGTGTGTGTGTGTGTGTGTGTGTGTGTGTGTGTGTATATGAAATGTCCTAGTTAAACATACTTGATGGCTAGAGTTGCTCAGGTTCAAATCCTGTGCCTTGGGTATAGGTAGCAAGAGACTGAATTCCCTACCCACAACCACTTGTGAAAACTGTCCAGATTTTTGACTCATACTTTTGTTCTGTTCTATTCCTTATAAAATCTATGGTTTTCTGGATTTTTTTAATCAGTGAAGGATTGAATTTACTAAATAACGACAGGCATTTGAATTTCAGACTTCATATTCTTCAGAAAATACATGGTAACACAAAACATTTTATTCTAACAATTTTCTAAGTTTATAAGATCCATACTTGAAATTGGTCCCTATTTTGGGGCTGTATTCCCCCATTATTGGCAGTGTCCAGTTTTTTGTGCTAAGAGGTTGAGAGCTATGGTGAGAACTGAATTCACTAAATGATAGCCATTTAAGTTTCAGTCTTCCTGTCTTTCAAGACAGCTGATTTGGCATAGTGGCATTTTACTCTGACTGTAGTGCACAGATTCCTGGGTTCAAGACTTGGCAGTGAAACGCATGGTGGTAACACATAATTTTGTTCTAGAAACTTTCCAAGATTATACAAACAATGTTTAAAATGAGTCCCTGGTTTTTGGGCTTTTGTGCCCCCCCCCCAATAAATGTTGGATTTTTCCAGATTTCTTTTGCTGCAAAGTTGAGAGATACAGTTGAGTATCGAGTGGATTTTGCAAGGAGCTGAGAGCTTCAGGGGAAGAGAAGTTTATTTATTTTTATTTTATTTAACATTTGTTGACCAGGAAAGTCTGACTAGGTTACACAGATCCTGTTTTCAGTGGAGGCCTGGGGAGAAATGCTCCAGATGCATGTCTTTAGAATGTAGGAGGAAACCGGAGTACCCGGAGGAAACCCACGCGAACGCAAGGAGAACATGCAAACTCTGCACAGAAGGCACCACGGCTGAGAATCGAACCAGAGAACCTCTTGCTGTGAGGTGACAGCATTAATCGCTGCACCACTGCACCGCCCCAAGTTTAGTGCTGCTTATGCTGAGTCTGCTTGCATTTTTAATAGCATAACAAGTTGAATACTTGCTTCTGATGCAGAATGTTGTGGGTTCTTCTCCCACAGTATGTAGATGCATTGCTGATACTGTACTGTGTTGTACTTTTAAAGGGTGGTGGATGCTACAGTCCTGAGAACTTTTGGCGGAGATACCTAGTAAGCATGAACCTGTTATCAGTTTGCCATCCATTTCCTATTGCAATATTACTAGCTTATCATTTTTTTAATGTAGCATAGGCGATTTATTCCTCAAGGGCAACAGGCACTTTATTTGTACATGAAACAAAGAAATATAAAGTTGTTTGCTTCATTAGTTACAGATTTCTTTAATGTGGAATTATTTAGATGAATTTTACTTCTGTAGAGATTGTGCATATTTACTGGTATTGGTGGATTATAGAAGTTTGAGTAGACCTTTATGATGGAAATGTTCTGAATTGGGCAGTTTTGTCATTATTAGTGCATGCATTTTGTTTAATTGTTTAGTGGAAAATTGTTCAAAACAATAAATTTAAAACACCCTCTAACAACTGTACTGTACTATACAAGGAATATAATTTTATACAATCAGGAAGGTGTATCAAAGAACACATGTATGTTTCGTGTGCGAGCGGCCTATGATTTGAAAACAGCCCAAAGTTAATCTTTATCTGCCACTGGCCAGATGTATTTTCTTTGAATGTGGATTTCAATGCTGTTTCAACGAATGTGAGTTTGAAGGGCAGATTAGTCTATTCGTATTTGTGCTGTACAATGTAAAATAAAACTTTTAAATGAAATCCAAATCATCATAAAAGTACAGCAATATGCATATTACAGTGTCTATTGTAAATGGGGTGAAATAGCTAAGTAATGGGACATTGGAATGGCTGCAGGGGGGAGGCCCCATTCGACCATGAGTTTGTGATGGGGGAAGGGTGGCAAACTCAAATACAGCCCCAGATGAACTATTCCTCTCAACCATCCAGATTTTCACAGAAAGAATATATTTTTGCTTCTTATTTTGGTTTGTTCCTCATAAAATTTGTGGTTTTCTGGCAAATCATTTAGGAATGAAGTCACTAAATAATGACAGACATTGAGTTTCAGACTTCATATCCTTCAAAAAAATGCATGCTAAAGCAATACCTGTTATTCTATCAACTGTCTAAGTTTATACAAAAACATTTTTTTAGGACTGTGTCTTTGTTCCCCCAATATATTTGGCCTTGTCCAGATTTCCCACATTAAGAGATTGAGAGGTATGTGCAAATAAATCGCTTTATAGAATTAGATATATCCAAACTTGACTGTCCCCAATTTTGGCTCAAAATGTTGCTCTCTCCCTAATAAGCCTGCCACAAAATGGCAATTTTGGAAGAAACCATGGGGTTTACAATTAATAAATAATTGCAATGATCAGAGTTATAGATTACTTTTATTTTGAGAAATGCATGTAGATTCTCTTAATATGTCAGCTGTTCAATCTAACAGTACTAATATTAAAAATGTGTCCCTTCTTTGACATGTTCCCAGCTGTATTGTGTGGCTGTTTTATATTTTTGCATCAAATTTTGGTACGTTTTTCATAAAATTGTAGTTTTCTGACAAATCAGTGGCAAATCATTAAAGATTGAGGTTAGAAAATAATGACAGACATTCGAGTTTCAGATTTCATACCCTTCAGAAAATCCATACTAATGCAAGACCTACTATTCTATTATCTTTCTAAGTTTATAAAAGCAATATTTAAACATTTTTCTTATTTTTGGGCCTTTGTCCCACTTTTATTTATGGCTTTGTCCAGATTTTTTGCTCTGAGATTCACAGGTATGACAAATGTGTCAGGGCCATCACCATCAGCCAGAGACATTTCAAATTGTGACATACTTGATGTACCCCACTCCCCCCATGTAGTGACTCTGGATGTGTCCAAGCAAGGCAAGGAGCAGTTATGCAGTATAAATGTGCAGAGTATTCCCCCCATCTATGGTAGACACAAGTACTACAGTGGCTTTTCACCTGTCCTTGATTTTGCAGAATGTTCTGTTTTTCTGTCATATTTCTATACTGTTGATTTATGCTTCTTATTCTCAGTTAGAGCATCTTCTGTGTGGTTAAATGCATGAATGGGTGTTCCTTCATTGAAGGTTGTGCGTTAGGCCCAGCAAGCCAGCACGTAAAAATCTACTGCCAATCATTAGCGGACCAGAGTTCCGCTGTGGCGACCCCTAACCGGGAAAAGCCGAAAGACACAACGCAACATTATTAAGAAAATGCATGTTGTTGCAGTGCCTGTTGCTCTGTGTTTAACTAGCAATGCTTTAATGAACATCAGGTAAGCTTGTCTGAGATTGAAAGATGCAAGTAAGCTTTAATAAGCATAATGTTAAAGAATTATCAACATTGAAAGCCTTTTTGTTGCTGCCATGAAGAGAATATTTACATAAGTAGATTACATATAAGCTTTGGGTATTGAAATGCATATGACAATATTTGGACAGGATTACAGTATTTTCAGAAGCTCATTACATTTGTTGGAGACTTGCAGTCATCTTTGCAGGCTTTACCCATAAACTAAACAGAATGCCTATCTATCATGTGTGGTCCATACCCTGTGCAGTAATGCTTTAAGCAATTTATCTTGAGCTTGTTTCTTGTTTACTGTTCATTTTTTACTTTGATCATGTTTTCCCCATGAAACAAGTAGATAGTTGTCAGGCAGCAGATCTTTTTTGGATAAGAAACATTTTTACAACTGGGGGTATCACAGAGATTGCTACTTTCAGCATAATAATTGGTACTTTTATAAAGCTGAATATAAATTATAATTAGAACTGCAGTACAAGAAGAAGTGATTTGAGTTGAGTGTTGCTTGTTTTTTCTATACTTGATTTTGACTGGCATTCCAGTAATGTATTTAAAAAGTGTTTTATTTTTTCATGCCTCCCAAACTTTTTGTTTACATCTAGGTATTAAGTAAGCTGTCATGTAGCCAATGCATTGAAAATATTTTTTTTCTTCTCTACTTCATTTTATCTTGATTGGACTCTCATAATGATGGTTTGGCACCCAGGGCAGCGTATTTCATTAAAGTCACAGTTTTTGTGCTTTTGAGCATAGCTCTGCCCCTTTCTAATAGGCCACAACCCTTCCAGTTGGCCCCACCCATTTAGCTGTCTCCTGCAACCCCCCCCCCCTTTGATTTGAAGTCACCAGCTACCACTGAGTACCTGTTATTCTTGGAGAAGTTGTCATTTGGTCTTTATTTGGGACAGTAACTCTAGTGGGGCTGTTCTAGCCATGAGCATTACTGGGAAAAAATAAATAATACATTATACTAACCTGCAAGAAGATATTCCTCATATATTGTAAAGAGGCAATTAATGTGTACAAACATCAGTATACACTCCTGGTGTTACTTAATACAGCATCATAGGGCCCTAGATGATTATTATTACAGGTACAGATCAGCAGACATCAGTGCAATGTCTGTTTACCTGTGGGAGTGATGTATATTATTGCAGTAAATTTTTGGACTGAGCTAGAACATGAAGTGGAAAAGAAATGTTGCCTTTGCAGTTAAGAATTGTTTGACATACTATAATGTGAAACAGGGATAATTTGTATGCACACCATTATTGTCAGGCTACACAGTTATTAGGGCAGTAGAACTGCTGAAGTTCTATTAAAAAGCAGATGCCAGAGGAACATTCTAAACACCTTGGTAGAAGAGAATTCTAAGACTGTTCCTAGAAGTATAATCACAATTTTCCCCTGCAAAGAAAAACAAAGTGACACAACTATTCTTCAAAATACAGTGCAAACTGGAAACAATGAAATGAAAGATTTTAACTTGAGGTTCCCATTTCAGCTTGAAGCAATTCATTAACTGCATTAACAACGCTGCTTTTCCTAGAATGTACTTGATGAGGCACGTCTAGGACTGAAGTTGGAAGCTGATTGTTGCATTACGCTTTGCACTGTGTGCAGAAATAAGGTAAACCACCATCTTTATGTCTGCATCTCTCTCTCTCTCTCTCTCCCTTTCTGTCTTTCTCCATCATACCTTAAGTTGCAGTAATGTTTCTCTGAATGAAATTATTATTTTTTTTTTTACAGGAGAACTGATTTATTTATACAGGATTTTTTGATAGATGATCGAATTAATAAGTCATTAAGTAATATTTTTATGGTACCCAATCCTAGGATCTCCAATATATTTGGAATCCCTGAAGTATACAAGTCGATTTCCAGGCCACCTTCAAGACCAATTATAACCTCTGCAGGTTCCAAAATGGAAACTAGATTAGAAATTAAAGGGTACCTTGGATAAATTCAAACATGTCCTATGGGATTCGTACAATTTTCTGCAATGTTGGAGCATAACGTTTTCTGAAGAGGTGGTATTTGTCACAATATCAAAGATTCATTTTCAGTAATTCCCAATGATACAGGATTAACATGGTTTGAAGACATTTTACCTGATTTAATTCCACATTCCAATTCTTAACATGGTGTTATTAGGGAAACTGTGGAAATCGTACTTAAAAACATTTTTTTTTTATGTTTGAGGATGAGTATTTTCACCAGATTAAAGGCGCCGGTGTGGGGGCTGCTTGTGTCCCTGTACATGCCAATCTGGTACTATTCCATTGGGAACTGAATGTTTTATTCTTGTCACCTTTAAAAATATATTTGGATGCATATCTTCGTCTTTTGGATAACATATTCATCCTATGGAATGTCTCTGTTACAGATTTGGAAGAATGTTATTATTTATTAATGCTAGTACTAGGTTTTTGACTTTCATCTGTAAAAGGTCAGGAACTGAAACAACAATAAAAAGTCTATTTTTATCAAGTCCCATTGAGGCAATGGTCCATGGAGATTCTTTACTGTTTTTGGTACATATCTCTCCATCATACCTCTCAACCTCTAAGCTCTAGAAATCCTGACACAGCAAAAATAATGGTGGGGCTATTTTGGACGCAGAGTCTAAAATCAAGGATAGATTTTAAATATTACTCATAAACTTAGTTGCTAGAATAACAGGTTTTGAATTAACACGCATTTTCTGAAGGATACGAAGTTGGAAATCAAATGTATATCATTATTTAGTGACTTTAATTCTTAATAATTTGCCAAAAACACACACATTTAAGAGGAACAGACTAAAAATATGAGGTAAAAATCTAAACATTCTTGAAAATCTGGGTAGCTGAGACATATGCTATCCCATTCTTTACTTCCTCTTTTGAAAGGTAACATTATTGGTAGACTGACTTGAACCCTTCACCTTGAAGTTGCTGTGTATTCTATAATCTATGCCCAGTGCATTTTCCCTTGCAATTCCTACTGCTCCCACCTAATCTCAGTCTCTCCAGTGTATCCATAGCATGCCTGCGCTTCTCTTTTCTCCCTCCTTTCCTCTAAGAAATTCAGGCTTGATGCCCCTGTCTTACATTATACACAAGGCATTTCAGAAAGTCGCCATCTCTCCCTCTCTTCTCATCATACTCTAGTCTAGTCTACTATCCTTCTTAGTCTCCAGAAGTGCAGAGTCTAGCATTTTCAGGACCTTGCTAGTGCACATTATAGCTATAGAATACTCTTTGGTACTATGCATTCCTCTCTCTGCACCACACAATACATCTTCTTGCCTACTAAGTCAGTGACGCTTTCTCAGCCATATTCTAAATGGGCCTAGAAATTAAAATCACACCGACAGGCTTCTCTTCTTGTTTGTCTCAGCTCATCCCTCCTTAGTTGAAATTAGCCCTTAGTCTACTTCCCTGAATTATGTTAGGTTTCACTTTTTTAACTTCTTAGCATTAAACCTCCATCTACCAGCTGTTATACTAAGAAAAAGTAATTCTCCAATTTAGCAAAAGGGAAAGTATTCCAACTACATTTTGGACCAATCCTTTAAAAGCTCAACTCCCTGATAAAGGTCCATGATGAAAATGCGTGGGTCATTTTGACTTGTAAGTAGAGGGATGTTTTTGGTAGCACATTTCTAGTAGCATGTTGCCTCACTGGTGACATAGAGAGGATAAAGTCCTAATGGTGATTCATGTGACCCAGATTTGATTAGCAGCTTGGGTGACTGATGCAGTGGCAAGGAGGGATGACTGTGCCTACCCTGGAGGAGAGTGATATGCGGGTGTCTCTTTGCAATTATTCTTGGTGGATGCTGATGACATTCAATGTTGAAGGAGGCATGGTCTATAAAGTGGGAAGTGGGCCTGGCTCAGCTGCTGTGAAGGTGGGGCAATACGCCACTTGTTTATTTATTTATTTTATTTTATTTTATTTTATTTTATTTTATTTTACATTTGTTAACCGGGCTAGTCTGGCTGGATACATGTCCATTTTCAGCAGAGGCCCGAGGAGAAAAGCTCCACTATCAGACTATAACACTACAGTTTAAACAGTCACTAATAAACTAATAATAAAATAATGTCAAAAGGCAAAGTACAATCGCATATACAGTGTTCCTGGGCTAGTCTGACTAGATGACAAGTCAAATTTCAGCCAAGGGCTGAGGAGAAAAGCTCCAGTATCATAAAATAAAGTTTACAGTTAAAAAAAATCACTAGTCACTAGTCAAAACAACAAATCAGGCATTGGCAAAAAGAAAGATACAGACAATATACAGTGTTAACTATGCAAGCAGGTAGTGTAACAGTTATTATGTAGTTAGAGAGAAAATAAAAGCAGAAATGAAGTAAGCAGAAAGTGGAAAAAGTACAGTTTCCGTTTGTTAGGAATATTATGGGCATAGTAAAGCTGAGGAGTAGCCAGTAGGAGAAAGAGAGGGGGAACAAGGTAGTGATGAGTGCAAAAGGTAGAAGGATATAGGAAGTCAGATAAAAGAAGCAAGAGAAAGAAAGCAGATGGTCAGAGGGGAAGTCAAACAGAAATTTGAACAATAGAGTGAAGGTACAAAAGAGGGGGCTGGCGAAGTCAGTCAGAATTTTGAACAAAAGAGTGAAAGGTACAAAGGAGGGGACTAGAGAGGGTAATACATTTGCTGAGCTCAAGTCGGGATTGGAGCATGGGCATAGCCAGTGATTTAGTAAGTGATTTCTAATCTGTTTTTTGAAAAGGTGACATGAGCCTAGGGAGGTCAGTTCTGTGGGAAGTTTATTCCAATATGAACCGATAGTGTTTGCAAATAAGGAGTCACCTGATTTATTATGAGATTTCAGAGTAGTAACTAGAAGCTTGTTGGCTGATCTAAGTGTAGTGAGATTTTTATAAGGTGTGATGAGGTTATTCAGTATGGGTGTGTTGGAGTGGTAATGTAGAATTTTAAAAGTGATGATTAGTTGCTGTAGGAGTATTAGGTTTGGAAGTTCTAGCCAGTTAAGTTTCTTTAAGTTAATACAGTGATGAGTACGGAATGGAGAGCCAGTGGCAAATCTGGCAATACTATGGTAGGCTATATTCAGTTTCTGAAGATTAGCTTTAGACATGTTGATAAAAGAAGGAGAGGCATACAGTAGTGTAGAAATGAGGTGAGTTTGGGCGAGAGACACTCGGGATGTGGCAGTAAGAAAGGGCTTAATTCTGTAAAGGGCCCCAATCTTTTTATTAACTGTCTTGATAGTTAAATCAATGTGATAGTCAAAATTTAGCTGATTATCTATGGTGACGCCTAGCAGTTTTGTGGAATAGTCAGGTTTAATGATAGTGCCATTACAGGACACAATGGAAAAAGTGATTGGGGTGGATTTAAGGGTTGGGGTGAAAAGTAGTAGTTTGGTTTTTTGGGGATTTAGGAGGAGACAGATATGTTGAAACCATTTTTCTGCTGCAGAGAAGACCAATTGGGTAGAGGAGTGGAGTTCTACTGGGGATGGAGCAGAGCAGATGAGAGTGGAATCATCAGAATACTGTATACAAGTGGATGTGGGGAAGGAAGTGGGCAGGTTATTTATGAAAATAGAGAAAAGTAGGGGACCTAAGATGGATCCTTGTGGGATGCCAATAGTAACTGGGAGTTGAGAGGATAGATGGCTGTCCCAAAGGACTGCTTGTTTTCTATTAGTCAAGTATGAGTCAAACCACTGTAAAGCTTGTGAATCAAGTGAGAGGGACTTTAAGGTATCGAGGAGAAGTTGATGGTTGACCATATCGAATGCTTTTGAGAGGTCCAAGAATAGTGCAGAGGAGAACAGGTTGTTATTGCGGTTTTTAT